>NW_008239547.1:989707-1020546 GCF_000691975.1 Corvus brachyrhynchos
GGTCTCACCAGCGGTCCCGCGGGGCAACCGAATCGCAGCCGGAATGGCAAATGACCCTCCTCGGAGTAGGCTTTGGGCAGTCATTTCTGGCTTGCTCTGCAGCGCTGTGGAGTGGTACAGCGAGAACTCATGCGGTTTTTCTTCGCTGAGGACTTCTTTAACTACCTGGAATATAAACCACGCTGAGGAAAGCACTTAAGCCAGTGCAGCGCAGCCTTTTCTGAGGATTTTTTTCAGTATCGCAACACTCTGTGTGGCTCACAGCAAGGACAAATTCTGCACATACTTGGGTGTTATTAAGTAATCAGAATGCAGTCAGCTAAACTGGAATACTTGGCTATAATTCTGCCTTAGCGACCCAACTTTTATTCACTGGCTGTTTAAAGGCACGAGGAGAAACAGTAATTTCATTGAAATTAATAATATATGTGATTAAATGAGAAACACCTAATCAGGCTTTAAATATTACATGATGGAAGTTGTAAAGCTGCCTCTGCCTCATCTAGCCTGAAACATCTGGCACTCAGTGAAACTCAATGTTGAGATGCTGGCTGTGCTGCAAGCAACAGGAAAGCAGATTTGCAGGTAGTCCTGTAAATGTTTGTTGTCTCCTGTGGCTGTCCCATGCAGTAGCAAATAGACAAAGTGCTGACCAGCCCTGTTTCTGTTCCTGTGAACTACGTGCTGGTCCTTTTCAAAGCCAGTGCTAGCAACCTGCAGTTCTCAAAAATCCTGAAGCAGATGGTTTTTTTGTTGTTGTTGTTAAGCAAATTACCTTTGATATGGAATTTAAGATTTGTCTTCTCACTGTTCCTGGTTGACAATAGCACGATAATTTTTCACAAATACCTCTAGACCAAGTTGGCCTCAGTCTAAGATTTCCCAGACAGAAATAGGTGCATAGGCACCTTGCAGTTCCAATGCAGTAAGTCTCATCCTCTGCTACCTCTGTGCTGTGCAGATTACCTTACACTCTCTCCTGTGCAGTGTGACTGGCTGCGAACAATGGCTTTTATTCAAGGAACTCTGAATGCTAGGCATCCGAGTATGTTGATAAAGGAAACTTGAATACATGGTAACTCAGTGTTTTCTGTGGGAACTGCCGTTTGGGGATCTGTCTAAAATCCCATCTGAGTGGAATTAGGCCCAACACATAGGTAAGCAATCTCCATTCTGCAAAGGCTACACAGTACAGAGGAGCAGCAAGTCTGTACTGGGGACTGGGATGGAGACTGATCTAAATTAATCTCAACTAGAAGGCAGTGAATGTTACTTATATAGAAAAAAAAATCTTTCTTAGCTGATTTAATTCTTTCCTAGCTTAGATTCTACCAATGACTTGTAGGTGAAAAGACTCCGTAGTCCACTGGAAATAACTAGAGGCATACAGCTCACCCAAACAGCAATATTAAAGTCTTTGAGATAGAGACTTCATCTCTGGCAGTTCCAGATTATGAAAATTCCAATTAGACCCTTCACATGCAGATTTGGATATTACTCCCACTCATAATGTTACAATGAAACCCCTTGCCTTACTCTTGAAGGGAAAACTTCTATTAGCCAAAATATCAACACTAAAAATGGAATAGTAAAATCAATAGGAATACCTGCAGTTGAATACCTGAATTTACTGTCTCAGCAGTATGCAAGCATTCCAATCTTTCTCATTGACTCAGGATCCTTTTATTAACTTTTATTCGTTTTCTTCAGAAAGGGGAGAAATTAGTGTCTGAATCCCAGTCTTCATTTCCACACTACAGTTCTCTTTCCTCATCATTATAACTTTTTCTGCTACTACTGTAGTGAAAAATGGGTTCTTTTTCTCTATACAGACCAGTGGGAGAGAAAAATCTGCTTCACCCATGATAGTGAGAAAGCAGTGGAATGTTACTCATCAGTAGACTTTCCTTTTTCTGGGTAGGTAATGATGCAATGGTAAAGTCCAGCAAAGCAAAATCCAACAACCCTGCTGTGTCACTGACTGAGGGTGTAAACCGAAGACTAGGAAGCACAGAAGGGCAAAAACCTTGCACTTTGAAAAAACTGCTGCTACAAGCATGGAGCCTGTGGTAGGTGGTGGACCTCTAGACAGGTTCTGGCATTGATTCCCAGCTGGTATGTATTGCCAAGTTATAACTGGCATCCCAAGATTTCAGGCTACTATACTTCTCTCATCTGGTACATTTCAGGGCTGTTTATCTAGCCTAGATAATTGAAGTGAAAATTAGTACAAATTACCAACACTTGCAATAGATGCTTTTTCAGCATGCCTACAGCAGTCCAAGTGCAAAAGATGTTCTGGGGCAGCTGTGTTACAGCATTAGAAATATTATGACTAGGTAAAATGGTGATTACAAAAGTTCCTATTTCTGTGGGGTAATACCCTCATTGCATTTTGTATTTGTTTGAGAGGAATGTTTTCAGTGCTCCATTTAGTTTGTTTGTTTGATAAAAGTGTGTTGCAGAAAAAAAACCTAAAATGTTATGGTGAAAGGTGTTACCACACATTGATACTGAATTTTACCTGAGACAGAAAGGTTTCAAAAACCTGTTAAACTAAAAGCTACCCTATATTATTGGAGGTGACTTGATAACATCTTGGAAGAGACAACCTACAGAGGCTTGTATGTGTCTCAGGTCTATACCTAGTTCTTCTAAAAGGTTTCTTGGAACTTCCTCAGATTTCTTTCCCACAAAAGAGGTTCCTTATAATCCATCTCCCATGGCTGGAGATTAGATTTGTTTGAGCCATCAAGTGAACTTAAGGCATGAAAACAAAGCCTTCTGTCTTGCAAATCACCATGCATTTCACAAGCCATACATAAAAGGTCAGAGAAAGTGTTTACTGCCTTTGGTGATCACATGAAGACATTGTCTTTTCACCCAAATTTCTAAAAATTGAGTCTGCTCATGAAGTTATGGTTGTATAGAACCCTAGTGGACAAAATAGGAGTTCATGTAAGCATAGTGATGTATTTTCTTTCCATGGCAAAGAATGTGGCTTTCTTTTCATTCAGAAACATATTTTTGAATTTCTATTTTGTGGAAAAAAATTCTGTAGGTAGTATGCCCCAATTAACAGCTGATGCCCCACTTGAAGTGTCATTATTCAGTCATTTTTCTGGAATAAATATGACAATATGTGCTTAGACCCTGATGAACATTTGTAAAAATACTGTTTGGTGTATTTCACGGATATTTCATATTTGGTCTGTTCTTTAAACAGGTATAAAAGGTGGGGTAACTGGCGAATTAAGATAATGTAGTAAAAATACTATCTGAATGTTGTAACAAGCTCATAACACTTGGGTACTAGTTCTACCAGATAATAGGCGTTGTGTCACATTTAAGTGGAAGGATGACCTCACGGTTAAGGCACTGCATGCAGAATTGCAGATGAAGTCTCTAAGCTGTACTGCAGTACAGATAAATAATACTGGGAGAGTTTTTGTGAAATTCTGTGGCTGTCCTATGTTATGTAGAAAGGGAAAACATTAGACCAAAATATTGCTTGGCGCAGGATTTGGCAGATGATTTTTGTCCCTTGCTGTTTGAGCTTCGGTTTAGCCACTTAGAAGAAGAAACTGCATAGTTACATTTCCAATAGAAACAATGTAACTTTAATGTGACCTTGTTTAGAGCTACCCAGGGTGCTTTCAGAGGAACGTGCTTTTAAATTCTCTACTGTGAAAGGGTAATTTATACTTTCATATGCAGGGGTTGTTGGAAGCATGTTTTCAACTTCAGCTACAGAAAAGCTCCCTACCAAAACCAAAACAAGCCCAACAATGGTTAGACTTTATTATTTTCTGCAATATGATCCAAAATCCACTCTGCAGTGGAATCTCAACGTGCATTTTCAGAATTACTCAATCCTTAGCTGCTCGGATTAATCTAACAGGGTAATGAAATACTAGAACAAAAATGGTTATTCGATCAGCAGCAGGATCTCCTTTTTTCATTCAAAAAGTATGCAAAATGAATACTGCATCCCACAGTAGCTATGTGCTTAACAAATATATAAAAACATAATAATGACGAGTCAATGTGACTTACAGGATCGTAAAATATGTTGAGTTGAAAGGGACCCATCAGGATCACCAAGTTCAACTCCTGGCCCTGTGCAGGACACCCCAAGGATCACACCATGTGCCTGAGAGCATTGGCCAAACACTTCTCCAACTCAGATAGGTTCTGTGTTGTGACCACTTCCCTGGGAAGCCTGTTTCAGTGCTCAACCACCCTCTGGATGGACCACAAAATTGTCTAGAATAAGGGACTCTTATTCTCTTCGTATTTATATTGCAGTGGAAATTTCTATTATTTTATGCATGGGGCAAGATTTTGCCTTATTAGTTGAATGTTTCAGGACTCCTGAATTATAATTTCACTTCATGTTATGAACAAAGCTTAGTAAAAATGGGCCAGTTACTCGAATTACACTCATCAGAAAGTTGTTACCTAGCTTGTTTGGTTTTGTTTGACCTTAGAATAGCTGATGTATGAGTAAAAAGTGGATTGAAGATTTCATTCAGGTGCAAATCTTGTTACCTTTGGGCATATGTATGTGTTTTGAAAAAGCACCTGGCATTAGTGAAGCATACAGCCTCTATAATTCAGGTGCACAAAGCAGGTGGAGTTCTGTAGATAGCAATACACCAGGTGTTTTGAGAATTTGGCACTGCATGCTTGAGTGTTAGCTGCTTTGGCAGGCGTGCCCAGAGATGGAGGTACATGAACACGCATAGAAAGCTGTAACCATACATCCAATACTTTGTAAATTGTGTCTTCAGTGGCTTGAGAATGTAAAAACAGTCAACATGACTTGGGGTTCAGCAATGTATTCTAACATCAGAGGCTGGGGTGCTTCACACCCTTCACATTAAACTTGCACGTCTGAGTGTTCTTCGCTGCCAGGGCTGCACTGGTCCAGTGCCTCAATTCAGCCGTTCAGTCCATCATTCCACTTACAGATCAAGGTGAGGAATAGCAGGACCCAAAACAGTGCTTCCATAGAAAGGAGTCTGAAATCTGGAAGCCTCCAAACCAATTTTCCACATTCAGTGACAGACCTTAGAATAAATATACGTTATTAGTACTTTTTTTGATTTTTACAATTCCCTCCTCTTTGTTACGGTCACTGTATTTTTCAACCCAGTTACAGCTCAGAGGATGTTCTAGACACATAAATGAATATTTTTGGTTTATGTATATTGCACTGAATGTGTTAGGAACTTTTTTACCAGCTCTGTCATTACCTCCCTTCCTAGTCAGAATAACATATTCCCACCATGTTTTGCAGGAATAAAAACAAATTAATAAAAAATAAGAATTAGGGGGAGATTAGAAGTCTACGTATTTTGTTTGCTAAATTAACTGTTTTTTCATCAAGTAACTGATACAGGAATGAAAAGTCATCATCAGAGCTCTTGGAGAAGCTGAAGAAGATTGTCTTCAGTCAGCCCTACATCCTGTGTCAAGAATTAAAACTAGTTGCTTTATCTCAATTCAAAGAGATTTTCAAAAACTTTACCACTACAGACAACAAATCCAAAACAGATAAAAGTCTCTATGCTGGACTGTAGGCTAAGGAAGGACAGAACGTTAATTATTCATTCTGTTTTAATAGTATTACTATTACTAAAGCTACTTGGTTTTGCTTATGAAGATTGAACAGAATGAAAAGGTTATTTATTAATTGTGGATATTGTTCATTAGTCTAAGTCTAAGTCTAGCCTAAGAATAAAACAGGAATTTAGAGATAGAGTTAGGGTCCTAAACTGAATTTTAAAACCTAATGAGAGGGTTCTGGTAGCTTTGAATAGAAGAAAACAATGTCATTATTCATACTCTTGTCTATGCAACCACTTTCCCATTATTTCCAAAAATAGTAGTTGAGTAGCTTCCTGCCTAAATAAACAGTTCACGTAGATAGAACTTGGGCAGTAAAGCTTTTCAAAATAAGGTTTCCCTATTTTTAAGCTGAACAACATAGTGAAATACAGGAAGGGTTGGGCTGTGATTGGACTGGATTCTTTAAGTTAATGTTTTAAAAGGTTACGTGACCAGTTCAGAGTAACTAAATACACTTACTCTGTAGATGGCCTGGAAGTATTGTACAGAATATGCTCCCTCCATTGCCAGAAGAAATAGCCTCTTGTAATAAAGATACATAATCATTAACAAGCTTAACTCTGGGCTTCAGAGAAATCCAAGTTTCCAACCCTTCTAGAAAGATTTTAAAATTCTGCCTTCACAGTGCAGACCTGACAAATCTCACACATCAAGAGGGAGTCTCACACATTTAGCTCCCAAACTCCCTCCCCTGCAGCTCGACCTGTATCACACTCATTTGCAGCACTGTGCCACGGCTGCTCTCCCATTCTGTAACCCCACGCACCAAGCACAGCTGGATGGCCCAGGCTGCAGTCTGCCAAACAGTTCCAGCTACTGGTGGGGTATCAGGAAAAGGTCAGCAAAGAGGAGCAGGATGCACAATGCAGCATGGTGCATTGCTGAAAAGAACAATGGATTCCAGGGGAATTCCTGGAAATACTAGCAAAATTCCTGTCCAGAAAGAAAGAAGTAAAATGTCCTCATAGCTCAATATAAGCATTTTTCCAGTTTGTGTTACTTTTTAAGTTTTCTGTTTTGAACACAGAGACTATGAGTTCTAAGGCTATTAAATAATATATCACAAACTTTTAAAATTATAATCTATAAATAAACAAATAAAAAAAATACAGATCAGACACACTACAGGCTAAGGTCAGCAAGACAATGAGTGGTGATATTCCTCTCCCAGCAACAACTTGGCTTCTGCAACACCATTCCTAGTGCTGAGATTGCAGAATATGCTGATGGAGTAAGAGAAAGGACTGAGGAAAATTCACCTTCCTGAACACACCTGAAGATAAACTGCTAAAATCACAACAAACAGTGCATTTAGCAAAGCTCGTCTTGTTTTGAGCTCAGCACAGACACTTTAAGGATGTGACTGAGTTCTTCCTTATACCTGAATTTTTAAAACAGATCTTCAAATGATGGAAAGATTGGGAACAAATGGCCAAGACAGAGACCCACCCTTCACCCTCACCACTGTATGGCTCTCTGTGACCCGAAGGACATTGTTTGTGGCTTGGTGCATTGCTGCTTTCATTGAAAAGCCATGAATAATAACTTGGAAGCAGTGTCCTCTCTCCAGCATCTTTTGGATTGTATTTTCATGGGCTTCTTTACTGGGCACAGAACAAATTCTTATTTTAACCATCTTCCTAAACACAGAACTATCATATGAGGTTATATAAAGCCTATATATAGCCTTAAATAAATATACAATTTATTTCTGTTGTTTATTTTAAATTAAGTAAAACTGCAATAGAAAATTAATGATCTGTGGAAGTTTTTCAAACATCTTGACTGTTTTAACTGATATGGTTGTGCTGTGAATAGAAATTGTGTTGTACATATAGGCACTTTGCTAAATCTGTTTCATCTTTTTAGTCTGAACCTATTATTTTTATTTCTTTCCCCTTTGCACTAGACAATATAGGAAATAGCAGACCCAATGCCACTGTCATGGAAAAGATGCGTGTGCCTTTCTTTGCATCAGATGGCTGCACATACTCATGAATAAAAATTTAGAAGACAAGAAACAAAACTAGTTGTTCAGCCAAAAATTCATCTGAGTAGTCTAGACCTTAAAAAAGACTCTCAATAATGTTGCATTTTGGAGGAGAGCTTTTTTAGGTATGATACAAAGGGACATACAGAACAAAGAGGAATTTTGAAAAGGGACTACTTGACTTCTTTTCCTTCACCTTTAGAATCCCAGCTAGCACATTAACTTTAGACTCAAAAAGTAAATGGAGAGCAACATTTGACATAAATTAAATATTCTAACATGCAATTGAGTATTTTCAGTGTGAAGTTCTCATTTTTCTCTGACAGCTTTCTATGGATTATCTTAAATGTTATCTTAGAAAATGTAATTATTATATGGATCATTAAGCAGAGCACAAATATTGGTACACTGCAGAGACGCCAGTTAATTTTCTTTTGACTACTGAACCATAAATAAAGGAAAACAGCATAGTTAAATGGTTCTAAAGTTACACAGTGGCAAGCAGCAAGTGAGTTGCCATGTGAAGAATACAATTTTAGAACATGATCCAGGACAAATTATTGTGAAGTTACATTGTACAGAATGTTTCATTCATTTCATTCACCTTATAAAAATCCTAGTGATCCTGCTGTATCCACCCCTTCCCTGCTGTGAACTGCAGACCAAATAGTCAACCCAAACCGGGTTGGCTTGGTTGCAGAGTGCATTTCACATTACCCTAAGAGTGACATACTTGGTCCATCAAGGGAAGGAGGAAAAACTCCAGAGATCTTGTTTTTCAGAGCCTCTGCTGGTGTGACTGTCAAGCAGCCAGAGTGCCCCATTCCTGCAGCACCAATTGTATGAGGCAGCATGTCACATCTCCTGCCCCAGAGCAGAGAGCTCTCTTATGCAGGATTAGCACCACAGCCCTGAAATTACCAGCCCAGTCTTTCTAGGAGAGCTTCCCAAATTAATCAATGTGTCTATAGCACCTGATATCCCTGGACTACTGGGGTTTAATTCAATGCATGTTGAAACCAACTGAAACACTTTTACTAACATCTGTGTGTGCTAGATTAGAGTTTAAATACAATAGACTCTTTAATTTGCAGTAAGGAGGGGTTTCAGCATAAACAGAAACTGTGTAGTTGGTTATGTGCTGGCACCATACACCACGTTTAAATGTCATGAGCTCCTTTCACAGCACCAGTTGATACAAGCAGGCAGGAAGCTACTGAGATGATGTTTTGCATAGGTATTATCTTTCTCTTCATCACAGTCAACTCTGATGAAAGAGAGGCCAGAGGGGCTGGTGCAGAAGGTGAAGCTCAAGGGCATGTGGCCATGAAATAATGGAATTCAAGATCCTTGGGGCAGCAGGGAGGAGGCACAGCAAGATCACTGCTCGGGACTTCAGGAAAGCAAGCTTTGGCCTCCTCAGGGATCTGCTTGATAAAGTACCATGGGATAAAGCCCTGGAGAGAAGAGGATCCCAAGAAAGTTCATTGATATTCAAAGATCACCTCCTCCAAACTCAGGAGCAATGCATCCTGACAAAAAGGAAGTTCAGAAAAAATTCCAGGAACTCCTGGACAAACTCAAACACAAAAAGGTAGCTACAGAGGGTGGAAGCAGGGGCAGATAGCCCAGGAGAAGTACAGATAGATTGTCCAAACAGCCAAAGGTCAATTTAGGAAATGTAAAGCCCTGATAGAATTAAACTTGACCAAGGACACCAAGGGCAACAAGAAAGTCCTCTATAGGTACACTGGTGATAAAAGGAAAACTGGGGAAAATGAAAGGAAATGAGAGTCCCAGTAACAGAGCACACGGAGAAGGCTGAGGTACTCAACAACATTTTTGTCTCAGCCTTCACTAGCAAGTACTCCAGCCACATCACCTGCATCACAGAACGGAAAGGCAGGGATTGGGAGAATGTAGAACCACCCATTACAGGAGTAGATCAAGTCTGAGACTATCTAAGGAACCTGAGGATGCACAAGCTCCCAACCTCTGTGGGACCTGATGAGATGCATCCATGGGTCCTGAGAGAATTGGTGGAGGAATTGGCTAAGCCACTATCCCTCACACGTGAGAAGTCATCACAGTCTGATGAAGCTCCCACTGATGGGAAAAGGGGAAATATAACCCTCATTTTTAAAAAAAAGGGGGGGGAAAAAGGAAGACTCAGGGAACTACTGGCCAGTTAGTCTCACCACAGTGTTTGGAAAGATGATGGAACAGATCCTCCTAGAAGTTACGTTAGAGCACATGGAAAATAAGGAGGTGATTTCTGACAGCTGACATGGCTTCACTGAGGACAAATTAGACCTGACCAATCTGGTGGCCTTCTATGATGGAGTTGCAGTACTGTTGGATGAGGGAAGAGCAACTAACACCATCTACCTGGACTTGTGCAAAGCTCTTGACACTGTCCTACATGATATCCTTGTCTCTAAACTGGAGTGACATATTTGGTGGATGAATACTCAGTGGATAACTCACTTCCAGCTCAAAGAGTTGTGGTCAATGCCTCAATGTCCAGTGGAGACCAGTGACAAGTGGTGTTCTTCAGGGGTTGGTGTTGGGACCAGCACTGTTTAACATCTCTGCTGGTGACATGGACAGTAGGATCGAGTGTACCCTCTGCAAGTTTATCAATGCTATGGAGTTGTGCAGTGCCCTTGGCATGCTCTAGGGCAGGGATGACATCCGCAGAGACCTTGAGAAGCCTGAAGGGTGAGCCTGTGCCAGCCTCATGAAATTCAACAAGGTCAGGTGTAAGATCCTGCAGCTGAGTTAGGGCATTCCCAAGCAGAAGTACGGATTGGGTGGAGACTAGATTGAGAGCGGCCCTGAGGAGAACTTGAGAGTATTGGTGGACAAGAAGCTTGATATGACCCAGCAGTGTGTGCTTGCAGCCCAGAAAGACAACAATATTCAGGGCTGCATCAAAAGAAGTGTGAGCAGCTGGTCGAGGGAGGTGACTCTCCCCCTCTGCCCTGGGCTTGTGAGACCCCACCTGGAGAGCTGCATCCACCTGTGAGGCCCCCAACATAAGAAGGGCATGGACCCATCAGAGCAAGTCCACGAGGAGGCCATGAAGATGATCGGAGAGCTGGAGCACCTCTCCTATGATGGCAGTCTGAGAGAGATGGGGCTATTCAGCCTGGAGAAGAAAAGGCTCTGGGGATTTGATGAGCATTTTCTAGTACCTAAAGGGAGCCTGAAAGACAAGCTGGAGAGGGACTTTTTACGAGGGCATGTAGTGACAGGGCAAGGGAAATGGCTTTAGACTGAAACAGAATAGGTTTAGATGAGATATTAGGAAGA
This sequence comes from Corvus brachyrhynchos, assembly GCF_000691975.1. Lineage (NCBI taxonomy): Eukaryota > Metazoa > Chordata > Aves > Passeriformes > Corvidae > Corvus > Corvus brachyrhynchos. The sequence continues at coordinate 1,000,647 of NW_008239547.1, forward strand.
AATTCTTTACTGTGAGGGTGGTAAGGCACTGGAACAGGTTGCCCAGAGAAGCTGTGAATGCCCCATCCCTGGAAGTGTTCAAGGCCGAGTTGAATGGGCCTTTGAGCAACCTGGTCTAGTGGAAGGTGTCCCTGTCCATGGCAGGGGGTTTGAATCTAGATGATTCCAATCCAAACCATTCTAGGATTCTATGGTTCTGTTATTTCTGGGGCCATTTCAAATACAATTGTACTGAATTACTTTAGAAAAACTTTTATCCATAAGATCCTGATAAATAGATGTTAGACACTCCAAGCCAGCTTTCAAAGAGGTTCTCAGTAAAAAAAAATTATTCCTGATTGCAGAAATAATAGAGCAACACCCTGGAAAACTGTACCATCGGAACACTTTCAAACAAAACACAGATAATAGTAAACTTCTCCAATTTGATGTTATCAAATTACTTAAAGAGGAAAATGACAACACTACATTTACACTTCTTTGGTGTAAAAAAAGTATGCCCCACCAATTATCACTCAGAAAGTTTATCTCAGTCCACATATTTAGGGCTGCAACACCTGCTGTGTCTGGCTCTCCATAAGTTAAGCAAAAGCCCCATTTTGTAGACTTTTCAGGATTGGCACTTGGCAGATTTCCTTTGCTCGGCGTGTATTCCAACTGGGGTAAACATTGAGGTCAATATATAAATATCATGATGGATAACTGCTGCAGCTACAGTACATCTGCTCTCCATAAATCCAGGTAAATAAGGCAGGATTGTTCTTGCAGATCAGAAGTTATATCCTATCAGAAACCTTTCCTCATAAGTAAAACTGAAATTGCACCTGTGTGTCTAAACTGGTGAGGCTGCAGGGCCAACTCTATCACAATCATCTTGGCACCAAATCACCAAATCAGTGACTCAGTCCAAAAGATATTTTTAACTCATGTCTTTGTGCTCCCCCTTGTAACTTCTGAGTGCCTCTGCAGTGGGAGGGTGACCGGTATGATGGATCCAGCATATTACTTATTATTCTAAAGTCCTACTCAGTAAGAGATCACAACCTTCTTTTTAGAAGAAAATATGAAAACACAATTCAACTGCAAGCATAATTGAAAGAAAAAAATCAGGAAATCTGTATTTGGAAATCTGTTATATTTAGTTGGTTTTCAGTTCAAATATGCTCCTCTTACTAGGCACAATTTTTCTAACACAGCACTCTGCAAAGTTCTTTGCCATCCTGGAAAGGAAAATAATATGCAAAATCATTAAGGAAAGAACTCAGGTGCATGTGAGTTGCAGTTGTAACTATTAATCCACTCAACTAATGATAGATCAGAAAACCCACAAGCTGTCCGATTTTAGAATTATACCAAAATTTGTCAAGTATATCCTCATAATTATATGTAATAACTGTCATGTGAAATTTCTTTTATTCTTTTTGCCATTCTTTCAAACTAACCTGCAAACTGTTCCAAATGTAAGTCAAAACCTTCTGCTAGCCTACCAAACAGCCTGAAACACAAACCACACATTTACTTTGGGCAACTTAATCCCAAAAATGATAACAATCAAATGTAATTTACAGAGCTAAAATATACATCTATAATGTTAATAAAGAATAACAGAAAATTCCAGCATAGAAATATGTATGAAACTAAAACATATTTGTTACAAAATAATGAGAACTAATTATAATGCAATCTCCACTGATATTCACCCTTCATTACTACAGCAGATTGAGAAATGTCTAAGCCTGGGAAGCTTTGGGCTACGTTGTGTGGAACTGGCTGTTCTTTTAGCACTGAAAACAAATTTTTTTTTCCTCTCCTGTCAACAGTGATTTCCTGGATCAAGACAGAAAAGGTCATAAACTTTTAATGTTTTTATTAATTAATTAAACCCAGGTTAGTTGCTAAGAAAATGTGTACGAGTGGGCACGGTAAAACACTGGCCTAAACTGTCGTGACGGAGTCGCCGTCTTTGCCAGGCATTACAGATTTTTAGCCAGTGCTGAAGTCAACACACCTCAGGTGAGAGTCTGAACGGGGTGCCTTCCAACTTACATTGGTTTAAAACTGTGTCAAGAAAAATACATGTACTGCTGATCCTGCCTTGAGACAAGAACCTGGGGCTGGTCAATCTTTTGAATTATGTTTCAGCCCAATGCTTTGACTAGATGGCTCCTCATGTTAACTATGTCAGCTTTCCATGGGAGGGATTTTCCTTTGCATTTCATGTGCCTCTCTGCTGGCAGTGAGCCAGGGTGGGCCTGGGCCATCCCAGAGGAGAGAAAAGAGCCCCACCAGCAGGACAAGTGTCTGAGGGCACAGGAAAGGAAAACTGGGCTGAAGCAGGATCCTGCCTTGCAAAACCTACAGTTACCCTTAATGATGAGCAATTCTGACATTGGGAAAAGGGATTTTTCAGGAAAAAATGGTCTATGTTGGAGTGAAGATTGTGAATATCCCTTATTTAATGCAATTGCTAAAATATTGTCTTCTCTTTAAAAGACTTCATCTAATTACATAAGATTGCATCAGTATTTGGCTCTACTATATAAAAAGGGCAAGTGACATTCAATCTAAATATTAGAAGAGCCTAAAACCCAACTGGTCTGTAAACAAGTCAAGTAGAGGTTCAGCTAGATAGCTTTACAATTTTCCAAGTCACTGAAGCAGTGAAGATATCAGTTGTTTGAAGAGAGGACTAACTGGCTGCTGGCTTTTATTTTTTTATTATTCCCATATTTTGTTGGGTTTTTTTTAGTTGTAAAGAGGCAGTGGCAAAGTTACTTAGGTGATCTTAAAGGTATATTTACATTTCTGTAAGCTTTAGTAAGTGTAAAGAGACTTTTAAAATGCATGTCTTCCTGGAAAAGATGAAAACACTTTATTCAGAGGGGAAAAATATTTTAAATGTTGTTTTTTCCATTATAACCATAATGATTCATGTTTACAGTACTCCAGCAGCTTCCAAGGTTCACTGAAGATAATGAATGACTACTTGTAATTTAGGATTTCACATGACTTTGTTCTATGCACCATCCAGCTTTGAAAATTGCAGGTTTCCTACTGCCCAACATTGCCACTTTAGCAACACATTGGAACACTACTACTTAACATCTCAAGAATGGATAATATTTTTGATTGCTTTTTAACAGAAAACATTTACCCAAAGGAAATGCTGGTAGAAGAGAACATTAATTGAGTATCCTCTCTATATAAGGAGAAATAGTAGCAATGGTATTACTCTGCATTGAAGGTCTATAATGGAGCTTGAATGAATTTATTTACCTCCCCCCAAAACAATGAGTGCTTTCTGCATAAGATGTCCTGAATAATCTGGGAAAGACACATAAATTTAAGTACACTAAATATTTGCTTAGTAGAAAATGTGTGGCCATTAGATTTCACTTACTGTTTGATTTTACCGTGATATATAAAGCTCTTCTCCTTAATAAATTAAAACATTGGTGAAAATCAAGGGAAAGTGAGGGAGGACATTTTTTTTCTTTTCTATTGTCTCCTGGAAAAAAGCACTCACCTCATCGGTCTGCAGAGACTGGGGCAATTTGTATAATACGGAAATGCCTCCATCTAAAATGCAGTAAACACTACAGACCAGTGTAGACAAATTATGGAAAGAGTAAAAAATCATTGCTGACCCTATCCTTTTATTGAACTAGGTTTGTTCTAAGAAAGTAATGATAAAAAATTTGGGAAAGGTCTTTTTCACAAAAAAAAACAAAATTGTGGTGGATGCAGAACCAACTTTTTATTCCAACAATTTGAATTGATCAGCCTATTATTTGCAACCTAGCACGTATATTTTTTGAGAGATACAAAATGGCCATGGAAGATGCTCCGAATGGAATGCTGGATTGACTGCTCAAAGACTGACTCAGAGTGATATATCGACTTCCACTGTCATGGTCTCTCATACTTATTGGAAGTCTTTGAAAAAATAATGAGCTTTAAATATCTGCCTCATAGAACCTGTCTTTAAATAATTGTTAAAAATCATTTTCTCCTGAATAAATCTGTAAGAAAATGACTGTCCTTTTCTTAGTATTTTTTGACGGCAGGAAATCTATCTATCTATCTATCTATTTATCTATCTATCTATCTAAGACAAAAAATATTATTCGTTTTATAAAAGCTCTGTATCACTGAATGCTTCCACATAGTCTGAATCAGCCATTTGCTTAGAGGAACTGTCACATACTGCACAGAAGCCGTGTTGCAGAATTATTAACTCTTACAACTGTGAAGGGGACCGTCTTTCTTCACAGTCAGTTGAAGCTGGCTACAAGGGGTGGCTAAGCTGCAAGAATCATATTTTTGAGTCTGTATGTCAAGCTGATGGTAAATTTGAAATATTCATTAAATCTCAGTAATCCTTAGGGGAAGCTTTAAGGATGATGAAAAAGGACTAGGAAGTTGTAACAGAGTAAGATTTGCTCTGAGCAGCTCTGCCTCAGCAAACAGGACAGAAGAAGAGCAGCCAAAGGATAGCCAAAGAACGGAAAAGAAGATGAAATCAAGGGTCTGAGAAGGCTGACAAAAACCTGATGGTGCTTAGATGGCTGAAGACACTTGGATGTTTTTGTTCATGTGTATCTGCAACCCTTCTGTATTTTCTCTGCAAGTGAAATTTAGGTTAGAGGGAAGACAGCACATGCTTGCATAATAGTGCCCATGCTGAATCTCTATGTAAATAACTTGTGCTATTGTACATTTTCTGAAGAGTGAAATACAAGCACAAATTTCCAAGGGGAGGCTGGAAAGACCTTAGCCCCTGGCATGGACTCTTTTTCACCTCCCCCACTGCAACACTGGTGGTTCCCATAGTGCTGCAGCTTCTCTCTAACACTTACATGGCCAAAGGAAAGCTACACTGTTGTGCTGCAACCAGGTGAAAGTGCATGTTTGCGTTTTCTTTCCTCTCCTGATTGTTAGGACCTGTGTGGGCCAATACAGATGCAGTGCCTCAGCAAAAGGGCTGAGATCACCCATTTCAGGCTGCTTTTGCCCCTGAACACAAGAGCACATCTATTAATTTTCTCCTTTTATCATTTCTTTTCTTCTTTGCCTTTGTTTCGTGAGTTCTTTTACTCAGAGTTCGAATTAAAATGCAGGAGATCAGGCATTTATCTTCAGACTTAGATGTTTATTATATCTTATCTATAGTACAGCTGCACAGAGAGTGCCTCTAAGTTAACAAGATGGAAAATGGCCATGAGCTCTAACTTCCAAGGCCTTTTAAGGTCCAAATCACCCAATTATGGAATGCCAATTAATTTGGTTTTACTTATAATCCAATAACTAACTATTCATGATGTGCACTGCAGGTTTTTTGACCCAGTACCAGAACACCCAGATTTGTAAAGAAGGAAGGAGAAAAGAAGAAGAACAAATCCACACCCCAAATCCTCCATTTTGTTACATATATCCATAAACCTAATTTTCTACATCTCTACATATTCCACCCAGTGATATAACTTTAATTACACAGCAACAACCTCAGTGTTCACACAATTTGGGAAGCCTTTCCCAAGGCTTCAGGTCAAATGCAGTGTGCTTCTGAGGATCACTGTCTGTCAGCACTGAAAGGCTGAAATTCTCAGAACTCAGGGTTCCAAGACACATCCTTTCACTAGGAGTTGCATATGTGCTCAGCAAGGAGTGGGATTGAGAGGGTTAGTGCTAGTTTTAGAGTACTGGACTGAAAGTAATGCAAATGCTTCCTTTTTGGTAGCAGCTGCAGGCTTTCAGAAAGTCACTGCTAAAAACCATGTAATTACAGACACCCAGCCGGTGGTACAATGCCTAAATCCTGCCCAGTCCTAACAAATCAGCAACGTGTGCTCTCAAAAGTTGGGTAAAGCTTTCTCATTAGTCAAGGTGGGGAGAGGCAGGGGTATTCATCAAGGCCTGATAAGATACTGTACTGGACATAAACACTATCACAGCAACTTATAAACCATATTTTAAAGAAGGCTTTTTTTGGAAAAAAAAAAAAATTATCCTCAGACTGAAAGTTAAAACTATATCTTACTCTGGTCTTATAAATTGTGCAGAGAAACCATAAATACAAACAGCACAAGAAAAGTCTGTTCTTCAGCTCAATAGCCAGCAAGGTTTGCCCTTTGCTGATCGCAGATGTTCAGGGCTCATGGTTGCACTCAGCTTCTCAGGGAGGCTGGACCACCTGCTTCAAATGGAGACTCTGGAGAGATCCCAGTTCTGCCCCAGAGATGGCAGGGCCACAGAGAGTGCTCTGCATGGGCCTCTCAGTTTGGCTGAGGAATTCCAGAATCCAGATGACTTGAAGACACGCATGAATACCAATATGAAAACCATGGAACACAGAGGTAGAGCCTCTGAAGGCACAGGGGAGCCATAGAAGGGGTGGCTGAGGTCACTTTGTCTGTTCAGCCTGGAGAGGAGGAGACTGAGGAGAGACCACATTGCAGTTACAACTTCCTTGTGAGGAGGAATGAGAGCTCAGGCACTGATCTCTGTGGTGACCAATGACAGGACTCAAGGGAATGGTCAAGTTGTGTCAGGGGAGGTTTAGGTTGGGTATTAGGAAAAGGTTCTTCACCCAGAGGGTGGTTGGGCACTGGAACAGCTCCCCAGGGAAGTGGTCACAGCACCAAGCCTGACAGAGTTCAAGAAGCATTTGGACAATGCTGTCAGGCACATGGTGTGACTCTTGGGGCTCTCTTGTGCAGGGCCAGGAGCTGGACTTTGAGGATGCTTGTGGATTCCTTCCAGCTCAGGATCTTCTATGATTCTAGATGTTTGGTCTGGAAAGCTAGACCAAAGAAAGAAAGAAAGTAGTTAGGGAACCTATCTCTCAACAGGGGTCGAGTCATGTATATTAAATACAGAAGGATTGTGTTTGCTCATTAGTTCCTCTTTTTAAAGAAGAATTAAGTCTAAGAGGATTTCTCTGCCTTTGAGCAAAGATCTAAATGTCTGCTGCAGACAGCCTGTGCATTTTTTTTAAGGGATGAAGAATCTTGAGAATTATGATTAAAATAAGGGCTAGGAAAGTTAGCAAAACACTGTAGTTTAATTCTGAGCTGGTCTTCAGTCCAACATTCAGAAAATGCGCAATCACAAAGTGCAGCGCATCACAAGGGGATAATGTTTACATTTGTGATTGTGACTGCAATATATATTCATTCTAGTTAGTGTTCTAGATTCTGTTTTATGAGTTGCGAAACAAGTAAAGAAATCAAAAGGCTTTTGATTTCAAAGGTACTTGGCAATCTAAGGCAACAGACAAGAGGTAGATAAAGGCATGAGAGAAATTAAAATAACAGAATGAGAGGATGTTGGTAACTAATAATTTACACACACACAGAGACAGACTGAAGTTCTTAGACATTACTGGAAATAAATGTTTTGAAAAGAAAAGCTGACCTTAAGAATATCTATGTGAGCTTCATTCCAGCAAGAGAGAAAGAACAAAGGAACTTTGTTTGAAAAGCAAGTGGCCCACAAGGGCAGTAGATTGCTCATATGCAGTCTGGTAGAAACAGTAGTGTAGGAGCAGACTGTGAAGAACCTGGACAGCAGAGAAGAGTAACTTATTATGTAGCTCACTAACTAACCACAAGGTTTTGTCACTGATCCCTGTTCTCAGCTATTTCAGGGTGGATGAAGCACTAGCCTGTACTCCAGAAGTGAAAAGCTGACCCAGATCCTGCAAACTGCATAACTGGAGCACATTTTTTTAAGCATGAGTTTCTCCTTGTTGTAATTATTTCACTGGCACTTGTCTGAGAGACTCCATATAGAAGTCTTTAATAGAACCTGAAGAAAAGTCCAGTAAATTCATTGAAGTTCTTTTGAAAATGTTTCTTTGTTGCTTCAGGTCTGATCTGCTGAAAGACCCATTGATCTAGCAGAGCCCATTACCTAATTCTAGCAACTGGTTCCAAGTGAGTTTACTTTTTAACTGAAGTTTCGAAGAATCCAAAATTCCATTTTTTGTTGTTCTGATTTTGTAGGCAATAAATTAAATTAATATCTCTAATTTTAGCCTGTTTTGCCTGTGATGGTATTTGGTGAGTGATCTCTCCCAGTCCTTAACTCATGAACCCTTCATTATATTTTTCTTTCACCTGTCCAGTTGTGGAGGGGAACAATAGAGAAAAAAAAGCTTTACTGGGTGCCTGGTATCCAAACAACATCAACCCACTGCAGTCTTTTTGGTGGAGAATTTGGGCAAACCATGAGGATTTTGAGATAAAGGTAGGAATTGGGAGAGGTAATGGGCAAAGCAAACGCTGAACAATGTTAGAGAGTAGAATGATCATGGGTAAGCTTTGTTGTAATTGTGGTGATGGGTCAAGGGATGGATTTTTCCTAAATCATCCATTTTTTGATTTGTGTTGTGATTATGTTAGTTTGGTTTTTGTGGGGGGCATTCAGTTTTTACAGTGTTTGCCTTCTGGAGCAACTGCTATGAGTGCTGAAGCCCTGTTTCCCAGGAAGTGGCTTTTTGGGGTCCCTCCCCCCCTGCCATGTGGCCCTGGGAGAGGGGCCCTGGAGGGAGACACGGGGTTTCCCTGTCCCTGCTCAGCCTCGTTCCCCATTGGTTGTTTTGTGTTCCCCTGTGCGGGCAGGGACCCTCGGGTCCCGTGATTGAGCAGTTCCTCGGCAGAGCCCCGGCCGCATGGCTGGAGAAATAAACATCTCTGGAACATCTAGCAAGAATCAGCCTATATATATTCCTTTTCCACGGGCCTCGTTGTTTGATTTGCGTGTTACAGTAATCCCCACTGTAGCAGTGGCTGAGCCACCAGTGGGAAGTAGAGGTTAAGTTTTTTCCCTTTGTTTATGTACACACAAACTTTTGCTTTTCTCTTGCTTTAGTAAACTGCCTTATCTCAACCCACTAGTTGTTTTCCATCTTATTTTCCTCTCCTGTGTCCCACTGGGAAGGGCAGTAATAGAGGAGCTTGGTGGGCACCTGGCATCCAGCCCAGGCCAACCACTACACAAACGTGCTGATATACAGGATCCATTTTTCACTTGCACATGTTGGTAACATTACCATCACCGACAGAAGAAGAAAATCATAATGATATTAAAGTCCAGAAAGGAACAGGAAGATGTTTATTTGAAATTTACTTGTAAAAGGAACCAGTTTTAAAATGAATCAATAGAAAATGAGATTAAGAATTTTTAAAGATTTATTCCAAAATTGAATTGTCTCTGCCATAATAAATAATGCATTTAATGAGGTAAAAAGGACACACATCCATCCCCCAAGAGATTTCTTTTTTTCGGCAGTGTTACTTTAAATTGCTCTGACTGTGCAAAATAGCTGTGAGTGAAGTCTCACTGAAGCAAGCAAATCACTGTGTGGCACACTTTAAAAATGCTAAGAACTAAATGTCCCTTTAGAATTTAAAGCAGGTGTTCGTACAGAAAAGCACAATATAGCAGAAAGTGGTGATCCAATTCCAAATCAGCAGCCCTGCTTCCATATTCCTCCCACACATCCTACCCAAAACTGGGACACAAGGGGAAGCCAGTATTGGCCACCACTGCATCCAGAGGACTGTATTTGTCACAGGACTCCTAAAATGGCTCCTGTCCCTGTCCTCATCTCAGTAAAGTCGCCTTCCTGTCTGATGTAGGGAGCCAGCAGGAGGCTGTCACAAGGGGACTGGCAATACTGCATATGCCACCTCCTTTCACTGGGCATTTGATCTGGTCACAACAGTTCATTTTTCACTCACAGGATAATAGAGTTCAAATTTGTAAGAAAGGACAGCACTTCTGCAACACAAAATACTGTTTATAGATAATCCACAGCTGGGAAATACCTATAAAATAGTATATTAAAGGTAATGCTTTTATCGTTAACAAGAAAACCTGTTTTGAAGTAACATGCTAGAGTCTTCCTTCTTAAAACTCCAGACACTGAAATCCAGAGATGGCAAGACAGGAATAATTTCAATTTGATTTCATTTTAATTTTTTATTGAATTTCTAGTCCTCTAGGCAGAATATTTGTGTTACACAGATATCAAAAATAGAAAGTAAAAATAAGAAATTTTTTGTATTTCCTGTGTATTCATCTCATGCTCTGATTCATGACTTTGGAATTCTGCAATAATTCTTAGGGATAGTATCTATATGAATTGTATAAATAGAAAAATGTTGAAATCAAGTATAGAGAAGTCTTTATTATTCTGAACTTATTTCAAATTAACTTCCTTCTAAGTTTTCATATTTCCACAGAATCTGCTTCTTTTCCACCATTTATGTTTTTGGATTCTAGCAAGGCTCTCCTTGCAGGCACACTGTAACTGCAGAGGACATACAGTACAGCACAGGGATCTAGAAGTCCATGCCTTGGGTTATACACTGCATCGTGTATTCTTTTCTTTGAAGGATTCGTAATTAATCATCAAAATGAAGGTGACAAAACTAAGTGTTATGCTGCCATTACCCAGAGTTTATTACAAAGTGTGACTTCAACCTCACACATTATCCCAGTTCAGCTTCAATATAAAATTTTCAGCTTCAGGACCTCATAGATAACAAGATTAGCACATATTAATCCCTTAATCCTTTCCCTAATTGTTATGAAATCTAGAGTCATCAACAACTTCAGTCAATCCTGACCAGCTTTTTAGTCAGATACCAGGTTTTATCATCTATGCCTGCATTTGTAGGCATCAACACTGCAAAGTGTGATAAAGCCCAGGTGAATATTACCATGAATATTACATGAGTGCAGTGCATGCATCAGTATAAATCTTTTTTCTGAAACAGTTTATGAGAAGAAATCATTTCATTCAAGAAGAATCAGGAGAAAAAATATTCCAAACTTACTATGCTTTATAAGAAGGTTTTCTGCTTACATGCATTTTTAAATGGGTTTCCTTTTGGTGTTTTTTCTGGTGTTGTTTCAATACCCTTCTAAGCCTCAGAGCTTGATTTTGTAACTGGCCAGCTTACTACAGATTTGTTAATTGCTAGATAAGCCAAAAGTAGCTAGCAGCTTTTACCCTTGAATAAAATATTTGCACTATTTAAATGGCCAAGGACAAAACTTAATCTGGTTTTGGAGATTCTACAACTGGAAGTGTAATTTAAGTTTTGTGAGGAGCTAAATAAATACTTTAAATGTTGATGTTTCTTTTTCTTTGGAGGGTAAAAACAGCCTGGAAAATTACTGTGAGTCCCATACAGAAGAATATTATTAAGCTAAACTAAAATTCTTAAATGTTACACAGTGTTACACTGAAACTTTAATGCACATTTTTAAAAAAAAAAGGTCCAGCACTGTCAATCATGGCATGAGAACTAAAGATACTAAAGGTATATGCAGAAACCATTTTTGGAATAGGTGCTCAATTTTTAGACTGCAGGGAAGAAACTTCACAGACTCGGTACTGGACGGGGGCTGCAGGACTGACCAGGGTAGGAGTGCAGGAGTAACCTGTGTACCCATCACAGCACAGAGCAGCTTTACCTGGGCGAGCTCATTCAGAGAGGAAAGGCAAAGCTGCGAAGAACTCTGAGGGGGCTGATTTAGTATAGTTCGTTTTGCTACTCCAGCAGGCTTGGTTCAAAGGCAGCTCTTACATCTCTGCATGGTATTGGCATGTACACTGCACTAAAATCATTAGGCACGGCATCAGCTGATGAGTTCAGGCTCAGAAAAGAAGTGTGGTTTGTTTTCTGCTCTAGAGGGTCATAAAGCAGCTGGGGGTAATGGAGATAGGAGGCTTGGAGGTCTCAACCTATGCAATGGATACTTTTTTGGGACCTATCTCAGATCTGTAGCGTGCCTTCAATATCCCTCCCTAGCAGCACGGATAAGTGGCATGCTGCCAAACACTGAGCTTGGTTTTAATATATTGTTCAGCTTACTGTTCTTTCAAAATGGCATTTTGAGTGCCCAAATGCATTAGAATGCATTTTTTTATCCAGGTTGCAGTGATCAATAAATTCCTACTTAATTATTAAGGAAGATTATGAACTTTATTATAGGATATTATAAATTCTTGTAACACAAAGAGCAGGTAAGAAACAACCAGGACTTACAAGAAATGAGTCATCTGGTATTGTGTAGATGGGAAGAGAAAAGACAGACCTCAAAGACAAACCTTTCTATAAGCTCCTGGATATTTCTGGACCTGTTATGAAAGGTGAAATTAAATGTTGTGAGAATCAAATCTAGGTTTTTTGGATACTGATTCATCTTGTGATAAGCAAGTGTGTCTGTGTCCTGAACACATGAAAGATAAGTAATTGTCCATTTTCGCAGTGGCTAGTTGCTTACAAGGAAAACAGAGTGATGATTCAAACACAAATGTGTTACCTGAAAAACTTATGTTACAAAAAAATCATAAGTCAGTAACTACCTTACAAATATGGAGTATTTACAGGATACCAAATAGACAGCAGTTCCTGAGATGGGTTTCTAGACCATTTCTTGCAATAGGTGACCTGTGAAGATAAGAGTTCTGACTTGTTTGCAAGTGCCGGTGCAGAATTCAATTTATACATTTAAAAAATCAGGTAGCAGACTGGTTTTGAGGGATGTTTGTAAGATCAGTGCCACACAACATGTGAATGCTATCAAAACTATTGTGTGAGTTTCTGTTTGTCCATTATCACTTTTCTTAAAAAATAGAAAAGGGATAAAACACCGTCGTCACCAGCAGTCCTAACCAAGTCTTAACCTGTACCACCATTAGCTGTGGCCTGTCTGCCACTCCTGGAGATTTACTGCCAAGAATACTAAAGCTGTGATATCTTCTGCAACCATGGGAATTCTACACCAATTTGTCTTTACAAATCTTTTTCAGTTACTGTCAGATATTTTATTATATTTAGTTTATTTTACTCTAAAGCAACATATACACCTGTCCCTGAAGTCAGTAGGAACCCTTAAAGTGTCTTCAATCTGTATGAGATCAGACTCAGAAAGGAATATTTTCAAATATCCACATAAAAAATCAGATTTTAAATTTGTAAATGTTTCATAAAAGATCAAGCTTTTGACCATGATAGGCTTGAGCAGTTTAAATCATTTCTTCACTGCTGTAGAGCAAATGCAGCCTTAGCCCATTGAGTCTGTCAACAACCATGAATCAGTCAATAGCCATGAGTCAATAGATACAAATGCCAAAATACTTTGAAAAATAATAATGTTGTCTCTTCAGTTTTGGATGATAATAAAATCTTCTCCTAAATCTGTTTCCTGTATATAGATGCACCTCCTGACTGGAAATCAGTGGACGGTCCAAGACCTAGTGACGTCTGGTCTCCCAGAGATGTGTGTCCTGCCTCAGTAGATCCCACCAAAATAGCTATGACCTCTCTGTAGTGCTTCCAGTTCTCCTTCAAACTCAGTAAAGCCCCATGCCCATTACTTTTGTGTTTTTCTTGTGTCTGTAAAATCCCTGCTCACCAAGAGGCAGCACGTGCCATGTCTGAGACGTATTCCATGCTGACCGGCCAGATAGTGCCTGTGTTGATGAGCTGCATGGCAACCAAAAGAAGTAGCTCCGGAGTTCCCACTGCACACCTCGACAAAGCAGGACAGTCATAAAGACTCTGGGATTTGCCCAGATGCTGATTTTCATAGCTTCATGATTTCCTGTCAAAATTGATGGAATTTTGCCAAGTTCAGAAGTTAATGGAGGGAAACTAAAAAAAGATTGATGGATGGACAGACTGACAGTGCACTTCCATAAGTCTCACTTCCTTGGGAAACCAAGGTAAATAGGAACAGATTCAAAACCTACATGTGTGTATCATTACTGTTCCCTGCCTCCACTCATCTCTGTGACTGATGCTCATATAATGAGGAAGGGATTTGATATTTTTATCCTTTATCTTTTAATTAGTAGAGCATATTTCTTTCCAGTGATCCACCCAGTGCCAGCAATTAAAACCGAGTTACCTGTTTCCTCAAGGCCCTTCTTACACTACTCACATTTCTTTGTGCCTCACGAATGTTTAATCTCCATCACAGCAGAAGAACAATGCCAGTTTGATAGCACAAATGGGTAAAATGAGCTGAATGTCTGTAGATACAACCTGATTTAGAGACAGGATTTCAAGTGAATACCTCCTGAATTGCAAACCAGTGTTTTGCTCTACAGCACGCTGACTGTCTGCCAAAGCTACCACACAGCAACCACTACCCCAGCACAGCCACTGCGACTCGGTCTGGATGCACCTTATCTGGAGGGTGGATGAGTCCAAGGAGCTTGGCCATGCTCTCCCTCCCTGCTTCCAGAGAGACCATCTGTTCTCAGGGCCTCTTTTCTTCATGCTTCCACAGATTTAGTCCTAGACAAGATTTTTCATTTTAACCTATTGTTTTTGACACACTGCCATTATTTTGTTCACTATGCAGCTAAAAAAAAATCCTCATTTCCTTCCTGTCAGGCTTAATCTCTCAATCAAATCTAAATGGAAATTCATAGGGCAAAGACAATGCACTTCTCTAGTCACAGGACTTTCTCCCTCTCAAACTTCTAGGGGCTTCTACAAACCAAAACAGTTTATAAATATTTTTAAATGGAGAATTAGGCAACCTAAATAGAGGGAGAGCTGCTCTTAAACCAGAGAATTCAAAGGAGATTTAATTCAATTTCTTGGAAAGATTTCACCTGCAGCCACCATCTGGCTAACTGAGACAGAGTTGAAGAGTTTCCCCAGTAAATCCTATTAATCCAATTGAGTAGCATGGGATGATTTTGAGGACCTTTTCTCCTCCTCTTTGCAGTGCTCCTGAAGGCTTACTGCATCACACAGAATTCATAATCTGATGGCTCCTTTCCGATGCTGGAACTGCTACAGGGCATGATTGCCTCGCTGTTAAAAATTATCACATACTGATGTGATATTAAGGAGGTTTACTGTTATAAACCTGATTTCTTCTTTTCCTCCACTGAATACTTTTGTAAAGACTACAGAGGGAGAAAATTCAGTCTTTAAAATTTTAGCCCTCATTCTACAGTTATAACTTTTTACCTTAAAATTCTCCTGAGGAAAATGGGTTTTGTCTCTTATTTTCATTTTTCATTAAATAATCAACCAGTTTTAACATTTATTTTGTATTATTATTTTATTGATTCATCTTAATAAAATTGTTAACTCCTCTTTTACATTACTGAGGGTTAAAGGCTGCTGTGGAATGTGCTGTGGAGGTTGGCACTTCCCCTTGTGTAGGGCAGGAGAGTCTTTTCACCACATGCCTGGTTTCCTCTGGCTCCACCTCAGCAGTACCTTCAAGACTGCTGTGAACTCCAGGGCCAGGGTCCAACAGGACTTACATCACATTTACCCTAGTTTAATTTCTGTGCCTTCAGAGAGTCTGTTCTTTGTTTTCTCCATTATACAAGAGCAGAATCTTTCCTCTGGTCTCCCAGGAGTGTTTTTCCTTGTCTTTCCTCTAGCCATACACTATTAGGAGCTCCTACAATTGTTTGTTGCTTTATTTTGTGCATAAATATCCATGGCCCAAACAACCTTCCATTATCTTGCAGAAAGAAATGTGTCAAACTAACCTGAGAGGCCTCACAGTTTCCACAAGAAACCTAAGGGAACTAATACTCAGTGTGACAAAATGCTTGTCAAATCCGGTCTTCCCTCTACTTCTTATTCTTCCCCAGAATTAGGGAAAAAAATATGTGCAATGATCTAATATCTAAATTCTGGAATTTGTCCTTTGAGGATGCCTGTCTGGTGGGGATACCTATCCATGGCTCATAAACAGTAACTTATTTTCTTCTTAACTCTCTTCTGTTCTGCTATGCATTTGTTGTGATTGCTACAGAGAATCAGCATGTTTTTATGTAACCATGCTCCTGAAATTGCTTGTCAATTGTCAGTGTGTAAATCTCCTTTCATTCACTTATAGCAAATGTTTGTTTATCCCTTCCACAGACAGGCACACTGGCAAGATGTGTGTCTACATGTGTGTGTACAAGAATTTATATCTGATTTTAGCCTTCTCCTATTCTTAGAATAGCAGCAACTCCCCTACAAGAAGTGCAAAGTCTTACTTTAGCCTGGGATAAAAGGCAACCTACAAGGCACCACTCAAGTGAATTGCTTTTTCATGTAATTCTACATTTTAAATAAAGGAGCAGTCAAGAGGCCTTGCTGTAATGGAAGGTTTCCCCAGCTTATATAATAGCTCATGCAGACAGACAGTCCTCCAGACCCTGCTACTGCAATTCAGACAGAGCAATTCCAGTCAAAAATACCACCCAGAATAATAAACTAACAGCCCCTGGATCCTGTATCCAAAGCAACCCCCAACCACGTTCTTGTTTTTTTTCCCCAAGGATGCTCCTAACTGTAAAGCAAAATCAGACCACGAAGGGAAAGAAATAAGACTGACTTTGTCTTATTAACATGGCACGCATGCGGTTGGCATTTGCAGAAACCTGCTATGAGCAACTCTAAACTCTACAAATAAGTGTCACTATGGAAACTAATCAAATGAGCAGAAGTATGAGAGAGACCGCCCCAGGAAAATGTCTGCAAGGGATAAATATTGCTATAAACAAATTCTTTGGCTTAAAGGGCCCCACTGAAAAGGCTGAAGGAGCTGG
This sequence comes from Corvus brachyrhynchos, assembly GCF_000691975.1. Taxonomy (NCBI): domain Eukaryota; kingdom Metazoa; phylum Chordata; class Aves; order Passeriformes; family Corvidae; genus Corvus; species Corvus brachyrhynchos. The sequence continues at coordinate 1,017,247 of NW_008239547.1, forward strand.
CCAGGTGTGTCAGGACTCAGATCAAGTTCACAACTTTTTCTCACCGGGTCAGTGGCATCCAGGAACACTCTGTGTCTGCAAAGGGGAAACAGAGCCTGCTTCATTCCTGTGCACCCTGGAGCTCTTGGCTCAGAGGAAAACCTTGCTTATATCCTCCAGGAGGATGGCTTCTTGGCAGAGTGATTCATCCCTGACAGCTCATGAGGATCAGGATAAATAGCTGGGGAAAGCGGCAACTCAAATTCAAATCAGAATTAAATGTTTTGAACATGCAAAGCTTTTTATTCTGAAGCAAAAAATATGTTTTATTTCAAATAAGTACAAAAGTTACAATACTTTACTTTTGCAGAATATCTCAGCTACTTCTCTAAAGCAAATACCACATAACATCTTTTCTGCAGTTAACATAAGGAACTGTGTATGCACACCTTACATGTAGTGATTTCTAAAATAATGCATAAGAAAAATTGTAGTAGTTCCAAAGCAAATAGAAACATTCATATCTCCTATTAGCCCAGGGCATATGCCTTTATATTCAAATACATCCCTTGCTATATTGTACTTTTTTACAACATTGCAGTGCATTATAAACAGTGAGCCTTTTGAAGGAAAGAAACCAAACCTGGAGTTTGTGTGGAAGCCAGTGAATGTGCTCATCCAGGTTCAGGGGTAAAGCAGAAAGGTAAACATGTAGTCTCCTGACTTTGATCAAGCAGCACCTTCAGGCAGCTATGACCTACTACTCCTCAGATCACAGCAGTGGTCTTTAAGGCAGAACATCCAGCAAGTTTTGGAAGAGAACAAAAGGACAGTCAGTGGCTGAGTCTGATCAAAGTCAACATTAGCTGATTAAGACTAAAAAATCAGATAAAATGTGATTTTGTTGAACACTAGCAATACCTACTTCTCTATTTTGTCTTTTCAATAACAAATGGTATTACAAATGTGTTCCAAACTATCCACATTTACTACTTACTTAAGATGGGCTCGGCTGTAACTCACCCATAGGAGAAATGTAACTGAATATTTGGCTCTTGGAATCACTGGGACAGATCGCAACATGCAGAAATAATCATTGGTGATGTTTTTCTGTCAATACTGAGCCAGCTCAGGGAAATTCACAGACCGCAGCTTCAAGGGGTTTATAAACTGTTTGGTTTCCAGCAGAATGATGTGGAGGGAATTATATGTGAATTTTAAAAAGATATTTAATCAGCGAGGTGATTAAAATGATAGACTAATTTGCAGGCATTTTTTTTGAATAAAAGAAGGCTGCTCATTGGACATTGGTCAGGGATACTGCAGATCATTCTTTTGTAGCTGTGGCTGGTCCCTTCTTTTGGTAAATATGGTGCATGGCTTAGACAGCCTGTGCAAGACTTTTTATGCTGCTGTCTTTACTGTCAAAAGCAAATCTCTTGATGACTGCTTGAAGCAAGTATGACTAATTCAGGACTCCAGCTATTGGGAGAGAGAAACTGCAAGAGCATTAAAGTTAAGAGATCTGGTGTTCATCCACACATATATTTAGCTATGATATTTAATCCCTTTTAAGTGAAATAAATATTTCTGTTTCACTTTGTTCCACCCAGTATCAAGTAGAAGTAGAGGTCAGGAATAAAGCTTTCCTTTAAAATGCTCTAATCCTGCTGATAGTCATAGAATCATGGAACCATAGAAAGGCTTGGGTTGGAAACAACCTTAAAGTTCATCTAGTTCCAACTGCCTTGCCTTGGACATGGACACCTTCCACTAGACCAGGATGCTCAGAGCCCCATCCAGCTTGTGCTTGAACACTTCCAGGGATGGGTCATCCATAAGTTCCCACAGCAACGTGTTCCAGTGCCTCACCACCTCACAGTAAAGAATTTCTTCCCAATTTCTAGCCTAAACCTACTCTCTTTTCAGCACAGCTTCAGGTACCTCTTCTGTGTTGAAGATATGAAGATATGTCCCCCTGGACATAAAAGAAAATAAATCTCCATTACCCCTTAGTCTTTCTATAGTCTTTCTCCATCTGTACAAAAAGGCAGCAATTAGACCACCCCAAAGCCATCTCTTTTCCAGGCTGAACAATCCCAATTCTCTCAAACATTCCTCACAGTTGATGTAATCTATCAGCAGTTTTCTCTGAAGCTGTTGCAGGAAGTGCTGGAGGTGGAAGGGAAGGGATGGGGTTGTCCAAGTCCCAGGCACTGCTGTGCACTGAAGGATGGAGAGCTATGCAGCTGCTCCAGACACAGTTTTTCCTGTAACCCAGACATTTCTCCCATGCCTTGAATGAACATTGTGAGGAGGGAGTAGACAAAAGCTGACTCACACAAAATGCAAGGGACACATGGCCTCCCTACAAGATCATCCTCACAATTAAATGTCTTCTTTTGGCTCACAACAGTGAGTTGTGCTGTCAGTGCCATAAAAAGTAGCCACATTGTACAGGAAAACTGAACAAATTTCTAGTGCCAGGTTGGATAATTTTAAAAGATTGTGTTTCAATAGCGAGAAAAATCAACAATGTTCAGTTCCTCAGGATTTTATCAGCTCCTTTGGTTTTTTTGCTAACACAGATAACGGAAGTATCAGTTTGCTATGAAGGCCCACCCTCCCCGAGCTCTGATTTCTTGGTGTTGAATATAACTGAAGAGAAGAGTTTTCTGCTCTGTATAAAAGCATGGAATGCATTTGCATATCCAGCAGTGTGCATATTATTTTTAAAGTGAAAAATTATATCGATGGTAAATGTAGGTGGAAAGTAGAATAAAGTATCAACTGCTTGATGGAGATAGCACTTAAGAAGGCAGCTTGCGTAACAGAGCTTCTCTGCGATTTTTTTAGGGCTCTTGCTCCCTTCAGCTTCCATACAGCAGAAAAATTATTTCAGTTAACTCAGGGAGAGAAAAAAAAAAGGTGTAAAACAAAACAGGCTATTGTAGATTGTCACACGAATCATAGACTGCACATCACAGATTGCAAGGCACATCTGAGAACCTGAACTCTGTTGTTGGGAAAAGAGGGAAACTTTCCTTTCCTTGGAGAGCAGAGCTGGGAAAGAGGGAAATTTTCCTTTCCTTGGAGAGGAGAGCTGGGAAAGAGGGGAACTTTCCTCTCCTTGGAGCGCAGGGCTGGGAAAGAGGGGAACTTTCCTTTCCTTGGAGCGCAGGGCCGGGAAAGAGGGGAGCTTTCCTTTCCCTGGAGCGCAGGGCCGGGAAAGAGGGGAGCTTTCCTTTCCCTGGAGCGCAGGGCCGGGAAAGAGGGGAGCTTTCCTTTCCTTGGAGCGCAGGGCCGGGAAAGAGGGGAGCT
>NW_008239547.1:1021002-1025870 GCF_000691975.1 Corvus brachyrhynchos
CCCGCGGAGCCGCCGCCGCGGGCGGGAGTCACCCGCTGTCACCGCGGGCACGACCTTCTGCTGCCGAACCTGTGAGCGTGGTGTTACGGGAACAAGGACAGATCTTGTTAGAGCAGTCCTCTGGCACCGTTCTGCTTTGTTGTCGGGTTCATACAGATGTTACAGTGTATCACAGAACAACAGAATCGTGGAATAATTTGGATTGGAAGAGACCTTAAAGATCATCTAGATTCAAACCCCCTGCCATGGACAGGGACACCTTCCACTAGACCAGGTTGCTCAAAGGCCCATTCAACTCGGCCTTGAACACTTCCAGGGATGGGGCATTCACAGCTTCTCTGGGCAACCTGTTCCAGTGCCTTACCACCCTCACAGTAAAGAATTTCTTCCTAATATCTCATCTAAACCTATTCTTACTACATGCCCTCGTAAAAAGTCCCTCTCCAGCTTGTCTTTCAGGCTCCCTTTAGGTACTAGAAAATGCTCATCAACTCCCCCCAGCGTTTTCTTCTCCAGACCGAACAATCCCAGTTGACTTAGTCTTTCCTCACAGGAGAGATACTCCACCCCTCTAACCAACTTGGTGTCCCTCCTCCGTATGTTTTATATACATTTATAGTATCAGGATATAGGTCTAAGTTTGTCAAAAACACAGTTTTATGCTCTTAACCTATTTAATTAGAGGGTGATGTTTCCATGTGTGTCCCCCATTGACTCTCTCTGCAGAGCTGCAGAATTACAGGATACTAAATTGAAGGTAGATTATTATTAGAAATTTTATAATACACATTACTAAAACAAGCTAACAATGAGGGGGGAAGTCTGAAGTAGAATTTTACTCTTTGGAGTTCTTCTTTGTTAACATTCAGGTTTTATGACTCCTTCTTTTTCTTCTTCTAGTCACAAGCTTTTCTTCTCAATCTTTATTTCAGAAATCTTCAGAGACAAAAAGCTGAGATTGTCACAAGTCACTTGATTTTAAGAATTTTGCGTTTCCAAAAAATATCAATCCTGAAAGTTCCTAACAATGCCTCTAGTAGAATAGAAAACTGTTAAAGTCAAGGGGAAAAGCCTAGAGAGCTGTGGAGAATATCTGGCTCTATGCATTCAGTCCAAAGGAGTGAAATAACAAATTCTCTCCATCAAAAAGAGCAATATTACTGGATCCCTTTTTTTCTTTCTTTTTTTTTCTTTCTTTTCCCCATATCTACACAATCTGTGCTAGAGGCAACAAAGATTTCAAGGCAACTCATCTGTACCTAAACTTGTACCTTCTCTTTGGGCTTTGAGCCAACTGTTTGAAGATTTTAAATGAACAACCTTACGCCCCAACTTATCAGTGCTGTTGCCATTTCACTCGTGCAATCACATGCCTTTCACTTAGCTCTTTTCTCATACTGACGTAGAAATCAATCCCAAGGATAAATGAAAAGTATATGCTTCCTTGATGGTTCTATGGTTTTTTTCATTAAAGTTATTAAAAACATAGCTTATGCAGGATACCTTACGTTGTACTGGCTAGAGGGAATTTTAGGAGAGTTTTAGGACTCGGACTTAGGAAAGTTCTTACAGTCTTTCAACCTGTGTGCTAAGCCTATCCTATGTACATGTTTCTTCTACCTCAGAACATTTTTCAGTAAACCTTAAAACAGAACTGTTGCTTAAATGCATTTGCCATGTTGTTCTCAATCAATTCTTCAACAACCCCCAAAAGTTAAGGACAGCACTTACTCCAGTGAAGCACAATTCAGTACTGAAACTAAATTCCAGATCAGTCTGACAAAAGAACCTAAGGACAAAGTAAAGGAGCGAAGATTTCCAAATGTCACTGTAGAATAAACGAATGAAACCAGCACTTCACTGTCCTGCAGAAATGAAGAGAGGTAGGAGTCACTACCTGCCTTCCCAAAGTTTCAGAACCATATACTGAGACAGCTGCACACATTTTCCAAACCTTCCAGATCTTGCATGTTTTTATGTAAAATCAAATATGTAACTTGCCTGCTCTTTTACAGTCTCTCTCCTCCCTTGGGCCACCCTGTCCCACAATGGCCACCTGTCCCTGCAGGGACTGTCAGCTCTCCGCGGCTCAGGCTGCCCCCCAGTTCATTTCTTACTATCTATTGCAAGCACTAAGCTCAGCCACCTACTGGACAGCCACAAGACTCAGCTGAGCACTTGACCTCAGGCTTTTTTCTGGAGCTGAGAAGACAGCACTGACGGGTGCCCCAGCTGTATTTTGCTTGATCCCATCCATCCAAAGGTTTGGATCACTCTGAATGATGAACTGGCCTTGATAGTGACCCTGGTTTCCCCTTACAAGTATTTGATTATGTCCATTATGCTGAATCACGTGTTAGTTATTATCTTTTATTGTATGCCCATCGTACATTTCTCAATTGCTTAATTACTTTATCCAGACACTAAGTGCATAATCACATTCCAGTCATTAGCATTGCACACTCAGTTGATGCCTAAGCCAGGTTACCATGGGGGCTGTATCTGGATGTCTCCCAGGCCACACACACTCATTCTATATCCTGGCCACAGCTGACCATGAGTAGCTCATGCAGAGCTGTCTACTTCTGTCAACCCTTCACAGTTTGTGAAACGCTGCTTTGCAAAATACTGTAGCTTCCATACTATAATTACTATTTCTCTGATTCAGAAGAAGGATAAACTATACCATATATCTATTTACTTAAGATAATTATCCTTTCATTGATTTAAATACAGCAGTACTCACTTCCCAGCAATGCAGCTTTTGATCTCATTTGGTTTTTTTATCTAAAACAGGAATGATCAAGAGGATAAGAAACTCTTATATGAAAATGGCAAAAATTTCCTAAGAATTCTTCTCTGGAAATACCCTACAAAGAGAATAAAAAAAGAGAGAACATGAAAAGATGTAGATTCTGAAGAGTAGCACAGAGATGGGATTTCTGGTCTATCCATCAAATACAACAATAAAGGAACATTTGATGGGATGATGAGGTACTGCTAAGCAAAAAATACATTCCTAATAAACAATGGGTATAATTAAGCTTCATAACTTGCTGCCACAGGAGGTTAATGAAGGAAGAGCATTATGAAATTCTGGCAGGAGCACTTAAGCACTTTCTGTTCAGATTCAGATTTCTTGCATGAGAAAAGGGACTTACAACATAATATCCCTTTTTACTGGCCCTGTGGACCTCTGATGTGTTTTTGTGGCTCTGATTAACTTACAGTGGTAGTCAAACAAGCAAACACAGTTTGAGCACCTACAGAAGTGGTAGAAGGAACTGGAAATAGTGTTGTATGAACCAACACTTGCACTGGAACTGATGTCCTATGGCCAGCTTATCTCAGAAGACAAAGGAGCTGCAGAATGGCTTTAGAGACAGATGGTGAAGCAACAGAAGCACAGGAAAAACTCTCAGAGATTGGGACTGTTTACCTGAGAGAGAGAATGTGAGAGAAATGAAAAATGCACTGAAGAAACAAGCATAATTCTTCTAGTACAAGAGCAAGGAGAGAGCCAGTGACAGCAACAAACACGGATGTGATGAAAGAAAACACTTTTTTACTCAGAAAAATATCGTGTATTACCAGTTTGTGGAATTCGTTCACAAGAGCAGGCAAAGTGCTGAGGAGAACTGAAAAAAATTGCCTAGAAGTACTGCATGTATGCAGTAGGAATCATTCACAAACTAGAAGGAAAAAACTTTATTTAAAAGAATGAAGCTATAAACCCTTGCTCTTCAGGGAATTAGATTGATGAGGTTCTACAGGAGACTGAAAGGTGACTGTGCAGCCTAGTTCTTTCTAGTTCTTTCTCTGAAGCTGGCCTTGATGTATGACATTAAATTGGGCCAGATGAGGTTTTAATGTAGCTGCCAAAAGCAGGAACTAAATATTAGGAAAATATTTACCTTGGGAAAAGGAAATGGAATCAGAGAAGAGGAAAGAAAGTGAAAGTAGACAGAATACAAGAACAGCAATAACTGAAAGAACATGAAAAACAAATAATAAAACTGACAACCAATTATCTTCAGTGTTACACTGGCAAATGTGTCACTGGACTACTAAAATGAGAGACATGAGGGTACATGTGGCAGGCTCAAGTTTTTATATTGTGATTTGCTTCTTCACAGAAATAAAGGATTAATGGTCAATTTTGGAAACTACTAGGACATATTGAAGCACAGTAAAAACCACTTGTAGATAATGTATATGTACACAAAAACACTTCCACATTTTGCCATGGCCCAGCTAGTCCCTCGTAGTGATTCACTACAATGTAAGAAAATATTGTAGCTTTTCTGTAAGGGAAATCTCGCCATTAAGCAAGAAAATTAAAGAAAAAGCTTCCCAGTCATGTTTTTAAGTAGATAAATGGAGATTTTAAAAAAGGAATCTGGATTCTGATCACTCACAGGGAAGAAAAGCATCTCACCATAAATACGAATGAAAGAACCAGGTGTCAAGATACCATAAACAAATGGGAGGACAGAGTGAGCCATCTGCTTCATCAAAGAAAAATTTCATACCCTGCAAGTCTACAAAACATAAACACTCGGTGATAAGAGAAAAATGTTGTTTTTTCAAGGTCTCGAAGGTAGGAACTGCACTGGGTAGTGGTAGGGTTTGTGCCAGCCAGATAAAGAGAAGATGAATCCAGCCAGAGCTGCTGGCTCTTCCCAGCTCGTGACCTTCAAATAGAGTATGTTACACTGGGAACAGGAGTCAGCCCATAACCCATGGGGTCCTCAGTTCCCAGCAGTCCTTCCTTAGGTGCACAGGGAGTGAGTACCCCAGCCAGAGCGCATGGGAACACTCCCTGGAGTGAGGTCTGTTCGTGCAATTTGGGCTGGGAAAGCCAGCAG
>NW_008239547.1:1025939-1057056 GCF_000691975.1 Corvus brachyrhynchos
GAATGGGAAAAGCAGGCCTGGAAACATCTAACAGAGAGCTGTAAAAAAGGAGAGGAGTCATGCCGAGAGAGGAGGCTGCTGCTGTCAGATGGGCTATGTCCAGCCACATCAGGGCAAGGTGGATGGGCAGTGAGGCAGGACCAGCACAGAGCATGGTTAAGCTGGTGGCTGGTGAAGGAGACCAGAGAAAAAGAGAAGGCAAACACCATGTGTATGTGAGGCTGTACAGGTGAAGATGGTCATAATTTAAGGAGGCACTTTACTTTAGAAAGGAATTTGGAAATGTTGAGAAATCTGTATAACATCTTAATAATCATTAGGTTTCTCTGTCTCACTAATTCATCCCCCTGCATTCGGTCAGGTCATGCCTATAGTTAAGATGTCTGTTCAGCTAATTGAGCGTGGTCAGCTATATGTCAGACTGCCCAATGTATGTTGGGTATTTCTGTGTTATAAATAGTATGAAAACCCAGTGGTAAATATGGAAAATACCACTAACTGCATAAAAGGCAGAGGATGTCAGGTGTATTAGATTAATTCCCTATAACTATACAAAGGATTAGAAAGAAGTTGGTCAGCGCAGTTCCTTGACAAGTGATTGAATGCAGGGCCAGACAAAGCTAACAGTGCTTATATTTAACTTACTAATGCTTACTTACTAATGCGACATCGTGTGCACTGCAGGTGACCCCAAGCAATTTAATCAGAACTTAAGCTCTCTTTTAAGGATAAAAGGAAAAACCCAGCCCTCACAGTTGTGAGAATGGCTCCCTAAATGTGAACTACTGTCATTATATCAAAGATTTGCTCAGTTCTACTGTCACCTAACAAAAATACAGAGAAACAAAAAAAAATTTATCCTCTTGCTTGTTTCTATAATTTTCCTATATAAATTTCCATGCTGATTGTCATTACACTGTTGCCAGCTGGGCAGACCCATGACATTATACTGAGAGGATGTTCTATTTGCCAGGGATGTCAAATGAAACAGACAGGTCAAACATGCCATAAGGACAAGACCATGAACTCTCCTAATAGTCCTCTAGCAAACAGACCATACAAACACTGGGCAAGGAGTTACTACATAGTGATTAACCGAAAGCTGATTTTCACAGCTCCCCATTAAGAACAGGAAATAGCACCATAAGTATTTTCTTCAACTGTGCACCAAAGAGGGTAACAATTTCTCTAGGCATGAGTGAGATTTTTGGAAGGTACACAGAGCACACACAAAAAAAAATTAGGAAGAGAACTTTTAAAAGTAAATCAATCTGCCTAAACACAGTGCCATTTTAATTGTTTTGCATTTCCAAGACTACCATGTGAAGCTGTAGTATATATCAAAGGCCTTGTACGAGATTCATGTACTTCTGGGATGCAACAGTACACTAGGGAAGAATTTCACTGCATCTAAAATTAAATCAGCACCTATGTTTAAGTAACCGAATTTGTCCTCAGTATAGGTTACATATGTGATTAGATGTGGGTAATTCAGTCCTGCTCACCTCTGAGTGTTCTAATTCAGGAACACCCTTTTGGATGTTCTCCCAAGGGGGAGTTCACCCTTGATATTGTAAAGGTATTACAATATTAATCACTCTTCTGTGCATATGCAATCTAACACCATACAGCTCTTACAGTCAAGGGTCCTTCAAAGGAATAGAAACATTCTGGTTTTTTCCACCCGGGGTATAGTTCTTTGTATTTACCAACACTGGAGTTAATTTACCATCTTCTCGCTTGTTTCTCTAGTTAGTTTAAATCTTAGTCAACTTCCCTTACAGGGTTTTTTTTATAACAGTTAATCTACATAAGTAACTTTGTCTTCAAAGTCCTCTCTCTCCCTTTGTTTCTCTTCTTTTCAGATTACAAAGAAATACATGAAAGAGCAGACAGGTTTGCATGGCATCTTAAAGCATTCTGCTGTTAATTTTACCATGATGGGAGTTGATTCTTCATTGCTCTCATTGGTTGTTGTCAACTGGCCAATATAACTGTTGGATGCATTATGAAATACAGGAAATCCTGATGTAAAAAACTTCACCCTAATAATGCCACAGTATAGATTCTGAACATATGTATTTCCATTTCAAGCACCACTGGACTTAATGAGCCATTCTTGGCACCACCCAATCTCACAGAAAAGATTCAGAAAATTAGGTAGGGAGCAGAACTGGCTTTATCTGCATCCAGCTCTCTCCTTGCTCTCCTAGGGCCAGAGAAGCAGGAGCTGCACGTTCCCTAGGCACCCCAGCACTGCTGCCAATGCTCCATGCCTTGTCCCTCAGTGCAGCTGCTCAGACCATGGTGGACAAGGCTCCAGCATTGGTCCCAGCCCAATCTTCACCCTCAACTGCTTTCCTTCTTGAAAAAGGACAGTATAACCTCACCAAATTTATTTCTGCCCTGCCCTCCTATACCCTTCAGCCAAAACACAGCCCCTGCACCCGACTTTCCTCAAACCCTCGGATTACAGACAGGAGTAAAAAGTTTCTTTTAGCAGTTTTTTTAGTAGTCGTCCTTTTGTTCTCCAGGTTATTGTGTCCCACCATGGCTCACCAGGAGGTGCCTGCAGGGACAGCAGGGAGCTTACTGCTGAGGTTGAAACAATTCCATTGAGGTCTTCAATTCCATTTCCATTCAATCACCACAGTTGACTAAGCCAATACCAAAACTTCATATGCATATTTCTTAATGCTGAAAGCATCAGATATTTCTCTGTCTGGCAACTAGTTGCTTTATTTAAGTTTAATTCACTAGCAATTGGAAATTTGGCAGCAATCTCACCGTGACTGGTTCCAAGGGGCTATTTAAATACAGGAAAGTACTAAGGAATATCAGAGCCTAGATTTTATTTTTTCTAAAGTAACCACTTAAGTCAGACCCATAAAAAATTTTCTACAGTCAACATAATTTTTAAAAAAGTATGAATCATCAAGTTAAAATAATGCTAACTGAAACATTGAATGATTATATTTGTCTCTCATTTCAATATATACATCAAGTTAATTAATTCTACAAGGGGTAATACTTTCAGTCATTATCTTAGTCTGACTATCAACTCATAATGAGTTTTTAAATGGTGTCAACTGAATTTGAAAATATGACTATATTCTCTGTGACATGAATTTTTTGTGTACTACTGCACTCATCTCCAGGTATGATGCAAGTATGAGCAGAAGGGGAAAAGGTTTGTTTCATTTCAATTTCATTCTAATTGCTACATAACCTCACAGAGGGATTTAGAATTGCTCTTTTTTCCAAGCTTAAAGCCAAACATTTAATGTATATGAAGCAGACCACATGTAGAATCCTGCTCATGTGTTTGGTTGTTTAATGTTTCGCAGGGACTGGGGGACAGAATTAGCACTTCTTCACTTTCAGACTACTGAGAAGAATGTGCAGTTTGACTGAATACTCAGATATTTTGAATGTCTGATTCAAAACAATGAGCAGAAAGCGAACAGGTTAAGAGTAAAATAACACTAGAAAACATGAAACAAAAAACATGGCTAGTCCATAGAGGTATAACCCACTCAGCAATGTGCTGTTGGAAATTTCTTACAATGGCAAAAAGTTTAGCTTTATATGGTATTTTAAACAGTCAACAGTGTAATTCTGTGAAGAAAGAAGTTTGGGCTTGGTGTACACATATGGATATGCTTCAGTATTAAAATTCATGGACTGCACAAAGCTCCTGTAAGCAATGAGTAGCAACACCAGAAACAAGCCTTTCATCTGTAAATTTGAGCTTCTAGATTTAAACTTGATGGTGTTACGAAGATTTACTGTCTGAAATAATATAGTCACACTGTCACCACAGATAGTTGGCCAAATCCTGCTGATTCCAGACCCTGCCACATCCACTGAACAGGGGTTTCAAATCAAAGTGCAAATTTTACCCAGGATCTTCTGAACAGACACTCTGATAGTTAGAGTGCCAAGTGGGAGTTTCTGCTTGCTATTTCGTCCATCCTGCTTTGCTTTGCAGGTTCAGAAGCCATGTTTATATTGCAAAAGGACTGTAAATCTCCTCTTAAAATCTGATTGACATTGCTGGAATGAGGAATATCTTCTGACTGGTGAGAGGTAATTTGGTATATTCCAGTAGTTTGCATTCAGATGCAAGGAAAAGAGGAGATTAGGTAGATTAACCTCCATCATCTGGGAGATGACATTTCTTGCTTTGTTTGAAGTATTTTGTGAAGGAAAGATGGCACTGATTTTGAAGTTTATATTAATCAAATCTCTTTGATTTTGTTTGATGCAGCAGCTGCAGTGACACACCCTCACTCTTTGAAAGCCTTGAGCTGCAAGGGCCAGGATTTAGAAGAGACCAGCTACAGCTCAGACGTGTCACCTTCAGCCTCCAGGGGGAAGGAAAACACTTGTCTAATTTCTCCTCTTATCTTCTTAAATTTGCATTGGAATTGGAAGCAAAGATGGGTGATTATATCCTGATACAAAGCTCTGACTGAGACATAGGTTTCTGCATCAAAGAAAACTCAAAAATTAACAGAAGATGGTTACATGGCAAAAATTCTTTTTCTTTATTTCTTTTTTCTTCCTTCATTTCTTTCTTTCTTTTTTCCTTCCCCTTCCTTCCTTCCTTGTTTTCCTGTTTTCCTTTCTCCTTTCCTTCTTTTTTTTCTTTCTTTCTCTCTCTCTTATTATAGCAAGAAGTTGTAGATGCAATCTCCTGTTAGCAAGGTCTTCCTGACCTTAATTTGCAACACTGAAATTTTACAAGTAAAGTGACTACAGTTAGACAAATTTATTTTATGATTTCAGTTTATCATTTTGAAGTGGTATTGGGCTAAAACCCTGCAAACATTTCCAGGTGTTTCACCTGCTTCAGTCATACAGATACTGCAGTCTGTGTTTGATTTTGTGTTTGTGAGTAATCCTGACGCGAAGTGAGAGCTCTGAGGGTCTGAAGTAGAGAGCATCAACCTCTGTGAACATCACCAAAAAGTTAACCATGACAATCAAGCAAAACTGAAACATCTTAACACTCCATCAAGGGCAAAGATTTCTTCTCATTAACCAGGTACATAAACATTTTTATTTGTATGAAAAAACCTTTCCCAACAGTTGGATTCACTGGAAACCATTTCTGTGTACCCAGTTAAGAGGTACAAGCTGATCTGACCACTAAAACATTACCTAGAGAGGAAGAATGTTGAAGACACTTCTCAGCCCCACAGCCCCAGTGGTGCCTGCTGGGAAGGTTGCACAGTACTGCAGGTTTCACCCCACCAAGCCCAAAGCAGTTGTTTGAGCACATCAGCCACCATCCATCCCCAAACGCAGGACCAGAGGCCACTTCCAGCTGAGGTCCTCCACAAGCATGGTCCCACATGTCTCATCTCAGCTGGACTGCTGCCTTTGCTTGGAGGAAGTTTTCAGAAGGGACAAGGCAGGTAGCACACTTTTCCAGCCACACTAAAGATGGGAGTGGTGGCTCTCCATGTTTGTTACAACCCTTATGTTTATGACTATTATAGGGGGACCAGGGGTGTGATCTGAGTAAAGCCTGGAATTCGGCCAGCCCTGGAGATAAAACTCTGAGTGAGTCTTGTGTCCTCATTTTATTTTCTTAAAAAAAAATCAAAGCCCAGAAAAGGATAAGTTTTGACCTGTTGTTATTTGCTTTGGCAGTGACTAAAAGGGATAAGGCAACTACCTGCTGACAGGCTTTGACTACATTTAATTGCTGAAAATCAGACTGTGAGTGACTTGAAGTGATAGGCAAGTACTTAATGAAACTATTCAGATCAGTAACTTTTCCAGTGAGAGCAAACCAAGGATGCCAACCAAATATTTATTGAAGCTGAACCACTAATGAAGCAACCTATCAAAATATATTTAATCACAGTTTTAACTGTTCTATTCCCAAATAATTACTTAGTATCTTAAGAGGTGCTGACATTTTTCTATCTCTCTTCTGATAAGCCATCACCCCAAGGAAATCTTCTATTTCCATTTATTTCACTGCTCATCCACAAGTCAATCACAATATGCCATACAAGACATCAAATATTAACTGAAAGGAGCAATATTACTATAAATGGCTAGAAGGCACTACTAGTACAAATATCAAGTCTTATTCAACTAGTATATAACAGCTAAGTATTGGGAGAAATCCTGCAAGTTTGGGACTCAAAATCAACATTCATAAGGCTGCTCTCTGACTGAAACACTTTCTCAGAAGAGATTCTGATTGCAGACATAGGTACTGGATCTACTTTTGAAGCAAATGTAAATATTACTCATTGTTTGATTTCACAAAAACATTGAAAATTGTGTACCATATTTTAGCAGTGATTAGTAGCTATTATGTCAGAATATATCTCAGTCTTTTTTACATGGTGTCACCAGAAGTGATTTTTGACTTAGGTATTGTTCAACACCATTTTCAAGAAGAATGAGATTGCCTAAAGCACAAACTCTACATCAGACACAGATAAACACTGTCCAAATTCCTATGAAATTTACTTGGGAATTAACAATTGCAGTTGGATCCCAGCTCAATCTTGAGTTTTAACAGGACTGCAGCAGTTTTCCAGCCAGCTGAAAAGAGAAATTGCTTTTCCTGAAGCCTTGCATCTTTTAACTGAGCACTGGCTCCTTTACCTCCTCTAACTTTAATACTGCCAAAACCTGAATTCTCTCCACTCCTTTCATTTACACTATTCCTCTCCCTGGCAAATAAGGAAGAAGGAAAGGCTTAGTAAAACATCTTCAACACAACAAAGAGCAGGCAGCACTTCCCCTCATAAAAACCCAGTCCAGAGGATGATACAGCATCTTTTTCACACATGATAAAGTTTTATATTTGTACTTACCCAGCTTGTTACTACTGCATGCTCTAACATTTCAGCATATCTGGGACAAAACAGATACCCTTGCACTGTCCCCAGTATCACGTGCAGCCCCTGGGACACCAGCTCTACTCCACAGCTCTGCCAGATGCGGCACAGTACAAGCAGCATCCACAACCCTCTTCTAGGGTGAAGGACAAGCAGGAAATATTGATGAAGATGGCAGTAGGGACACAAGAGAATTGAAATTTGACATCTTTACTATCTTTCCATCACTTAAGCTTTTAGCCTAAGCTCAAAAGAGAAGGCAAAAGAAGAAGCAGCAATAAGAAAAATAGTCACAGGAATTAGCAGAACCAGATTAGTTTGCCTGAGTAAAGACAGACCATTAAAAAACAGGATAAGGATTAAATCTAGGTTCTCCAAAACCAAAGTGGTACACTGAGTACATACACCACTTCTGAGATCAAGTCCAACCATTAACCTAACATTGCCATATTGAGCACTAAACCATGTCTTTAAGTGCCTCATCTACACTTCTAAATACATCTTTTAAATCCCTCCAGGGATAGTGACTTAACCACTCTCTGGGCAGCCCATTCCAGGAATGGATAGTCCTTTCAGCGAACAAATTTTTCCAAATATCCAATCTAAACATCGCCTGGAAAAACTTGGGGCCATTTCATCTTGTCCCATCATTTGTTACTTGGAAAAAGAGGCTGACCCCTACCTGGCTACAATCTCATTTGGGATAGCTGTAGAGAGCAATAAGGTCACCCCTCAGCCTCCTTTTCTCCAAGCTAAACACCCCCAGCTCCCTCAGCTGTTCCTCATCAGACTTGTGCTCCAGACCTTTCACCAGCTCCACTGCCCTTCTCTGGACTCTCTCCAGCACCTCAATGTCCTTCTTGTAGTGAGGGGTCAGAACTGGATCCAGGATCTGAGGTGTGACCTCCCCAGCGCCAAGTACCGGGGGGTGATCACTGCCCTGGTCCAGCTGACCACACTATTCTTGGTGCAAGGTGTACTTATTTACAATAATGCAGCTTTATATTGGCAATTAGATGTAAAAGGAGGGCTCTGCCCTGCAGCTGGTTCCTCCAGCTCTGAGCTCTGCTGCAGCACTGCCCTCTGCCCACAGGTGCAGTGAGACCTGTTCCCCCCCTGCCAGGTGGACCACCATGCCTGGGCCAAGTTTAGCCCTCACTGACTCTTGGCATGTTTCCTGTTGGTGTGTCTGACCACTTTACTTCTGCAAGTGTTCTCATAAACTTTAAGAACTTCTGTATTAAGACTATTCTCTTTTTGCTGTAAGATTATACTAATTATATATGTCTTCCATGTGATATTCATTTAAAACTAATTTGCCTTATTTGCTGTACTCTATTGTTAATTCTCCTGGTAAAGTTCTCTCAAAATCAGTCCTTTGGAATACTTTGGGGTTTTTCTCCTGGAACTCATTCCGCAAACTTTTTTGATTAGCAGTTCTTAATGGGGACCAACAGTAGGAAGGTATGGAAAGAATAAAGGAGAATTACAGGATAAGCTGATCGTTCTGCCTGAGTGAAGGTGGTCTTGGCACTTTCTATTACGAGATTCTGTTTTCACTTGAGCTTCCAGGCTAAAATTTTCATTCAGAGTGTTCGCCTTCACTTGACTTACTTGAAAACTTCAGGGAAAACAGCTCACCCATATTCAAAGACAAAAGTGAGGAAGAAAACGGCTCCAAAAATCTGGATCTGCTTCAGAAGGGTCTTTGTAGTTCTGAGCAGAGAACTAGAAACTAGAAAAAAGCAGGCAGTTATTTAAATGTCCAGGCTTTGTCTCTTGCTGTTCTGGGAAGGGGCAGAAGCAAGGAAAACACTGGAATTGTGTACCACAAAATAAAAACCTGAAGTTCATAATTTGTTAGAAATAATAACTAAATTCTGTATTTGCAGTAAAGATTGTCTGGTTTTGAGAAAGGGCACTGCTTTGGGAGGGAGCTAAGGGACAATGGAGCCCAGCAGCAGCAGAGTGCAGGGACTCGCACGGGGAGCAGGATGAGGGGGCCGTACACTGGAGCAGGAGCTGGGCAGGGGCAGCAGTCCCAGGCTGGGCTGTGGCCCACAGGCAGTGGCGGCTCCGACCAGCTCGGCAAGATGCCTGGGATAAAGAGTCCTGGAGAGGACGGTGGGGCAGGGAGCTTGGTACTGAAGTGAAGTAAGTGTGAAATAGGTGTGAGGCAATAGGCTGAAGAAAGCAAAGCCCAAGAAAAACGCTCCAGGGAGCTGCAGGGCACCCCAGGCTCACATTCCCACTCTGGAAGCCGCCGCCACAGCACAACAGCCCCAGGGCAAGGAGGACCAGAACCTCCTGCAGCAGCCAGTTATTCCGTTGCATGCAGCAGCAGCGATATGGGCGGTAAATGGACAGGTTTCAACCCTGCTGGTGAGGTGCAAGAGGAGAGAACTGGGGCTGTGGTTAAGACAGTTGAGCGTTGCCTTTCAATTTCAGGCCCGCTTCTGCCACAGGCTCCTTCAAGCGCTCGCCTGAAGCACAGGGTTCACACACTGTCACCAACCGTAAGTTCCTCTTTTCTGGCAAGCCGAACCCACGCCCTGGGCTGGGGAACTTGCAGGAGTCCTGAACTCTCCCACCTTCAGCCAAAGTAACTCAAAGTTGGCGTCTGAACACAAAACTGTATATATTCTATGGATTCTCTGAAAGATCAGGTCCTGGAATCTCATAAAGGTTCCCTTAGTTTCTATAATAATGTTCCTGAGCTGCAGCTCCCCAACAATGAGGCATTAATATTAGTAATAAAATCAGACATTTGTGTGGTGCAAAGAAAAATCATTTTTATACAACTCTGATCCTGTGATAGAGTGTCTTAGCAAAGACCTGGACACTATTTTTTTATTCAGATGTCTTTGAATGCACTAAGTTATACATGGCAAAGAGTGAGTGATGAGAAATTAAAGTACAGCTTAAGTCTTCATTCTCTGAGTAAAAGCTCTTCTTTCTGCTGGAAAACAGATTAGGTTTTTAGATTTTAAAAAATGATGACACAGAACAGGGACACTGAATCAATGTCCGCTGTAATTCTGCTACATCTCTTTCTCACTTTAAATCTTTGCTGAAGCAGGAGGCAGAGTTCTGTTTTTCCAGGAAGCATTAAATTCCAGAGCAATTGCATGTAAAGCTGGCAAACAGGTGTTATTAGTATACACTTCATTTCAGAGAGATTACCATTAGTTACATTGAATAAACACATGCATGTCAAATACTAGAAACCAAAAATAGACATAACCCTGGATACTACAGATAGTGTGAAAATAAAATTGTAAAATTTTGTATTGGTAGACCTTTCCGTTCCTTTCTTGCCTTGCCTTGCCTTGCCTTCCCTTCCCTTCCCTTCCCTTCCCGTTAGATATCTACACTAAATTGCAGGAGTTAAATGAATCATTTCCATTTCCACACTTCACTGCTTAGAGAAGCACCTACAAAGCACAGCGGAGCTCACTTAAATACACAAGAATCACAGTCTGTATTCTCGAATGGATATGCATTACACACTGGAGCATATGATGAAAAAATCCTCAAAAATCTAAAAAAAAAAAAAAAAAAAAAAAAAAAATCAGAATCCTGTCAGCAAACAACAAATTTTGACTTCTTCACTGTTAGCAGGACCAGCCCTTGGATTAGCATTGACTCGTCCTCAGTTGCTGGAAAAAACAGATGTGGTTCAAAGAAGTCTTTCAAAGTAGTGGAGGCGTTGGCGCCTGGCCAGACCGGCCTCCAGCCCGCATCAATCAGCCAAGGGGTCTCCAGCCCCATCCTCCCTGATCCCCCTGCTCCACGCAGCACACAGAGCGGGACCTGCTCGGCAGGCAGCCCCCGGAGCCAGGCGTGCGGAGCTTCTCAGCCTCCGTGCCCCAGCCCAGCCGCCTCCCCTGTCCCTGTTCCGGCCGCTCCCGGCGCTGGGAACGCTGCGTGCGGAGCGAGGGGCTGGCGGCTGCAATACGCGGGGGCGTGGGGAACGTGGTTTCATGGAATTTCCAAACTTTAAATCTTAGCAGTATTCCTTACACCTGGTGGGTTTTAAATCAGAAAAAAAAAAATAAAAAATAAAAGAAAGGAAACGGAAAAAAAGATTTATTGCCTTAATATGTTCTAGTATTGGGCTGTCCTTGAAAATCAGAGAAAGGGTTGCCTATGGATAATGCACTGGGTTTAACCCCTGAGATCCAGCTTTTAATACTCACTTTGCTATAGAGGGCCATGGTAAATCAGTCCTGAGAGTGTTGACCAGCAGTAAAATGACTTCTTTGCAGCAGTAAGTCATCAGTTGGGGTCAAGTGAGATTGTCAGGTAGCAATATACAGCTTTATGTTATTTATAGGTAAGTATATATATATATATATAAATCAGGCATATGTATGCCCAGTCTTTGCATGCATTTCCCATCATTCTATCCTGTTTTAAGTAATCTAATTCATTCCAATTGGAGTGACTCTACCTCCCCATTCAGAGGAGCTGTGAATCTTAATTAAACCCCATATGAAAGTGGAGGAAAAGGTTTCTCTGTACAATGCCCCTACAAATTATTCAATGTTTACTGTTCTCATTTTTTTTAAAGTATTTTGAATACAGATCTTGAATAAAATTCTGCTTAATTAAAATCCCCTTTGATTTCAGTAAAATAAGATTTTCATGTGTTATAGTTTCCCAATTTAAAATTCAAATAACAACAACATAAAGTGCCCCATTGGACTAGGTTGTATGATCGTTACATTTCCTCTTTCTGTAAATACTAGTAAACTTATTCCACAGCCTGTTGGTGGCAATTGCTACAGTTTTCTCCTGCCAATACTTACACAGAGTGAAAGTACTCCCAGGATTTGGCAAAGAAACATTTGGTACAAGTCCAGGTTATCACTGTGTAGAGAAACCCTGAAGACTTTGTTCAGTTCTTATGCGGTCCTTTGGCAAAATTACATCACTAAACATTCAATGGAAGCAATGGAAGTAGGAGGCTTATTCTTTTTTTATAAAGTTAATATGGTTCCTTCTCACTGTTCATACTCTTTAGACAACTCTCAAAGCAGAGATAGTACATGAAATTATTCAGTAGGAAGAAACAGTGTTTCTTGCTCCTCTTGCAACACACTGGTTGTTAATAGTTTGGATCATTGCAGGCCAAATTTAACAAATTAGCAGTGCCTGAAAAATGAAGGATTATATTTCCAGTACTAGTTATTTTCTCTGATTGATCTTCTACTACTGCCACAGACCAGCCTTGTGTAGGAAGCAGAGCAGATGTTTGTCAGTAGCCCAATCACAGTGGCTAAAAAACCTTACAGAAAAAAGAAATTAATGCTCATTTTTGCATTTTCTGCAGAATTATGTGTCATTTTCATTAAAGTTTCAAGTCAAATCTGTTTTGAGACAGCCTTCATATGAATTCACCCTAGCAAAAAACAACCTTGGTTTTAGCAAAAAGCATGTGAACTATTTTGCCAGTCTGTGTCCATATAAGTGTTAATTGGGCTTTGAAATTGGTTCTATTATAAAGCACAATAGTATGAGAAGCAAACACTCAGCTGAGAAAAGGCACTTGTTTTTTTATCCCTTTTCTTCTTCCCACAAATATCTTTTTCAGGGTGGACTCTGTACATCCATTCTCCCAAAAATAAGATTTCCTGTCACACAGCTGTGTTCACTAGAGCCATCAAAGGAGTTAATAGATTATTAATAGCAGTTAAAGGTTATTACTTGCAATACCCTATCCCAGAAAGAAATCCCAGAAGGAATATGAATCCCCATTGGATGCATTTCATATAAATATCTTGAAGAACTGCAGTATGTCTTATTCTGCAAGACCCACCAGACCACTCCTTTCCTAGAGAGACTTCTAAAACAATAGCAAGCTTGCTTTTCTGTGCTTAGTGATAAATCTGGGAAGTAAGAATGTACTGTGCATATTGAACAGATCCTTAAGGCATACAAAAGACTTATGTTCAATCCAAGTCTTAAATATTCAAGAGTCACTCTAGATTTTCAGGACAATATGAGTAAAGAATACAGACAGCAGGAAAATTCAGGCTTAACCCTTTCCAGAATGGTGTTTTTCCACAAATGTTTGCACTGCTTTACAAATTCTGCACACCTGCACTGCCACAGACTTGCAGTTCACAGGGTACTGTGCTTGGGAAGAGCTTCATTCCTGCAAGAGCCCTTGCAAAATCCATGCCAATAGTCATTCATCATTTGCATTCATCACCTTAATTAAATACCTGTTTGGGTGCATGTTCACTGCTTCACATAGTGCTATATTTTGCTGTGAATCTGGATCCTGGAACAATCCTTCAGCAGTGTTTTGTTCTTGAGTCTGAATTTGTTTCAGGATAGGGCTCAACATGGAAGTTCAGAAATACAGATACAGTTATTCTGAAGCCCTAATATTTCATCCCATTTTCTCACAGTGCACACATGTCTCAGGAGTGCTGTAGTAGACACCGATACCAACCCACTGCTTCAGGTGAAACAAAAATCTCATTTCCAAAAAAAACAGAGGACTAAGCAGCCAAAATTACTTAAAAATATACTCCCGGGTGAAACAGTTCATATGTTTCTATGAATCATTGGCTGTATTTCTTTTTAATGTACAGAAATTCGTTCCCCTACAGAGATTCCATTCCTAGGGCTGTTTTATTGTAAGAATTCAACTTATAACAAAAGTAAATGCATATCCCTTCTCACATATTCATTTAATTTTCCCCAGATGCGGCTTTTAAACATACTATAGTCAACAAAAGTTCAAGTTCTTAGATATTTACTTGTTTCCACATTACATGGTTACATAATTGAAATGTAGAAGTCCAGAAAACCTTCTGCTTTGCCTCTGAATTCTCTTAACCTTTACTTGATGTTGGTTTGCAGCACAAGGCATGGAATGAAGCTGGGAAATAGAGCATCCTTATGCTACTGTTAACCCGAAATAATAATTACTAAGTTAGCATCAAAGGTGATCATATTTTAAACCTGTGCAATGACTACATAAGTTGGTGAGGATCAGAGATATTTTCCTATTGCTTACTGCGAAGTAATAAATGAGTTGATGAACTAATTATTCTAATGCCATTGGAATAAAACACTGAAGCACAGCTATGTGCTAAGGGTGAACAAATTCTTTGCTTCAAAAGTGAAGTAAATTCTTTGCTTCACTTAGTTCCTGAACCAGTTCTATATTCAACCCTTTTATCATTAACTTCCAGTATTCCAGGGAATTCTGCCAATGAGCAATTCAGGTTTGTTAAATTACAATACTCACTTGTACACAAGTAAAATAAAGGTCACAGAAGATTTTAGTTTGTTTTTTGCAGCATCCTGCAGAAACCCAGTGTGAATGGTGATAAGCAATGCAAGTGATATTAATTCAGAGTTTCCCCTTTAAAAAAGGAAACGGGTCAAAGGATATACCCTCTAGGGTATGTGCTGGGATTACACACCTGTGATTAATCTAACAAACTGCTGGAGATGTGATTGTTTCTTCATAGAACTGCAGCTGAAACAACAGTTCTTTGGCAGTAAAATAAATGTAACCCCTTGTGGTGCCCCTAGACATACAAGATAATTACAACAAAGTACCTTCATAGGAAGTTAGGACACTCCTGCTGCATCATTAAAATAAACGGACCTGTGATAACTGATGCAGCCTTGGAAGTGCCACAGAGGAGCATGGTACTCAAGAGATGAAAGAGATCTGCCCTCCTCCTGGAACGTGCATGTGACTTCCATTAGCTGTAGTGGAAGCTGAAATTTCTAGTCCAAATCTAGCAAGAATAAGAGACAGGTTTTATCCCTGTGAAGTCAACTGCAGTTTTGCCATGGAGTTCAGTGGGGCAAGACTTCTAAAATAAAACTTATTTATCCCAAGGCTCTCAAAGGCCACTCTGTGTCTCGCAGTGGAGCCTGGTGCAGAGAGATTTAAGCTTGCTGCAATGCAGCTAGCTGCAGGAGCTGCAGAGCTGCATCTCCCAAGCAGTTATCCAGGACAGGCATTGCCTGGGAAGAGGCAGCCCTTATCACACCAACACCCTCCTGCTGCAGCCAGGACTCCTGTCCAAACCCACACGGCCTGCGCCGGACCAGAGCGCCGGACCAGCGGCAGCCTGAGGACCACCCAGCCACTAGATGCATTCCCCAGGGGATTTCCCAACACTAGATATAGCCAAAACACCATAGAGGAGAAACAGCACTGTGACTATGCTATTATATCAATTGAAGAATGCTAGCGTGTATTAATACCAAATAAACATAAGGTTGTGGTTTTCACTGCTTGGGTGATGACTTCCAGGTCAAAGTCAGAGAAAGGAAGAAAGGGCTCCCAATGAGTTAGTGTGTCCAGCACCAATCCCATTTTGATCCGTATGCCACATACCCATTTTCATTACAAACATCTCAACAACAGTGTTTCAACAACTTTTTTCATGTAGTAACTTCCAAGTTCTCACACAATCAAACATATCTACAATTCAGAATGCAGTTGTTATAGATATTCAATTGTTTATTTCAGCAAATTTTCATAGCTATACCTCATAGTAAAGCTCAAATTTCTCCACTTCCTCAGCACACATACCCAGTTACTCATAGACATATCACTCCAACAAAGACCCTTCTAAAACCCTGTCTTAAAGACTTGCTTCTCACTTACCAGGATATTTTAAGTCAACATGTACACAACTCTATATCCAAAACATTGCAAAGTTGCAAGGGTTGGTAACAGGCTGCATCACAATCATGCTGGAGTAGCAGATACTCACATATGACAGTCAGGGTCATTAGGAGAGCCAATTTATGTTATGTTTATCATCATTTAGTGGGAAATAAAATATGTTGAGGATGCTTTCCTTCATTATTTTTTTTCTGGACTGGTAAGCCCAGCAGTGTCCATTTATCTCATTCCTACCTCTTCATCCTTTTCAGCTGAGTAGGTGCGCAGATAATGCTGTAAATCTAAAGGAAAGGTCTAGCCTTCAGAGTAGGCAATTTTTTTTCTCTGGAAACAGGAAAAGGCAATGTAGTATTATATATGTGAAAGTTGTCTTCACCACTTCAAGAATGAAAAATGTGATTTCTACTTTTTTAAAAAGGTAAAAGTGTACAGGCATAAATTCTGCATAGGTAAATGTTTATGTAGGAAAGTTTACCATGTTACAGAATCCTGTTCTAAAACAACTAGGGCAGTATGACGCTTTAATGTAACTTCTGGCACAGTAAATTTGTCAGTATAAATGGGGCCCTGAGCTGAGCAAACACACCAAGATGCCTGTCTTGTGCCAATGGAAAAAGGGTCTAATAGCCAGGTTACAAGGAAACAAGTGCCAGGTTCCAACTTATTTAGAAACACAATTGAGAGCATGTGGGCTTAGCTTTTAGGGCGAGAGTAAAGGGACATTCCAGGAATATCTCCCCCTTCCAGTCCTGCTAACTGATAGTACCTCTTGGCTAAGAGCAGATTCAATTCACCATGACATGAATCAAACGTTGTGGATAAGAAGCAAAAGGCAGATAAAAGAGGAGCTTTGTTCTTAGATGTTTGTCTACTCTACCACTAAAAAAACACGTCATCTAAATACTGCCCTACTGCAAAATTGGCAAAAAAACCCAGAAATTGAGACTGGTTAGAAGGCTAATAGCTGAAGAAAATCTTATAATGAGATTCAATGTTTTTTCAATGCATATCACATATATAAACAACATAAACACTAGAAATTTAGAAGTCTCTTAAAAGAATAAAGTAAATGAAAATTAAAAAAGAAAAAGTCATTAAGAACTGCTGCTTTATATGAGATTTTAAATAATATAGGTGGAAACAACACTTTTCCTTTATGAATTCCAGTGCTGGACTGAAAGTTCTGAATTTACAGATGAGTTTGAAGAAAGATAATTCTACATTTTCATGCCAGTAATTAATTTCTTATACATCTCTATTTTTCTTTCAATTTGATAGTCATTCCTGTCACGATGCTCATATTGATATTCAATACAATCATTCCTAGCAAAACCAGTTAACTGACTACATGATTATCATATTATCTCAGTAAATTCTTCTTTTGAAATAAATGCCAATTAACCTAAGGTAACATGATGCATAAATGAAACAACTGCATCTTAATCATCTTCATAAAAGAATAATTCCCATGTAACATCATTTTTTAAATTCAGCAAATTCCCTATTTACAGTAATTATCTTTAAATATGAAACTGGTTTTATTTACTAATATGCAAGAATGCATCCATCTGAAAGTTGATGCTTTCTATTTTAATCACATTAACCAAAGCCTTCTTCACCACTTCTGTCTAAAGACTTGCTGCCCAGTTGCTAGACTGTGTGAAATACCCTTCCTTACCAGGCTGTACATATTAACAGGACTCTACAAGCTGTATTTTATAGCTGTACTTTCAGTAAATACCTTACAGACGTTTTCAGCTAGAAACTACCTTCTGTCTTTCTGAGTCTGCATCGTTCCACAGCTTTATTTCTAAGTGTCTTCATAATTCAAAGTTCACATCAGACGAATGGTTATGAGCTTCTCCACAGCTCTCTGGTCTTCAGCCCAGATCGAGTCACAGTCTGAGCCACCCTCCAGAAGTCCCTGCTTTCATGAGTGCCTATAGCTTCTTTTGTAAAAAAAGTAAGAATTTTTGGGCCAGATCTTCACTTCTGGTACCTCATATCAGTTCTCAGGATTGGACTGTGCTTTTAGCAAACATCACACATCTGGGGTTGGTGCACGGGTATCCAGGCCAGGCTCTCACCATCCCTGACTTGAGAACCTCAGGTAACTTGTACTTATTTCCCTACCCAACCATTAAGAAAAGCCTCCCTTTTGTATCCTTGTTCCTCAGCAAGGAGAAGGGTTTTGACCAATGTCACATCCATTCACTGGGATATTTTAGACTTTTGTTTGGGGGTCTCCCTAATTACTGTTCTGTAGCAAGGAGTATTTGGGTTAACTTAATTGAACTCTGACTGAAACTCTTAATTTCAGTCAAACTCTTACTTCAATAATTTCATTGTGCATTAAAAAGCTCAACATAACTTTTTTTTCAGGTCATGAACAAAACTTGAGGTATGGGGTAGAAAACCTTCAGTAAAAAATGGAAATTGCTTCATAAAGATATGTCCCTCAAAAGCTGGAGTCATCATCTCGTTCAAGTCTCCAGCCAGAATAGATACACCAAAAACCAAAGCGAGGCAGAGAATAACAGGTTCAGCCTGCAGTGCCCCCTGGCCCAAGTAAATTGAGTTTTGCAGTGAGATTTTGTTACCAAAAAGCTGGTTTCACTTGTTTTATTTTACTGCTCTGGGAAGATATCCAGGAGTAAGACCACTGAAGGACATGATGGTAAACCCCTTTGTCTCGTCTCTGGGTTAAGGCACTGTGGCAGCCTATGGGGTCATAATGCTGCTACAGAATGTGGTAAGATGAACTCTCCGAAATACTGGCATTGCCTGCCATCTCTTCCTGACAAAATGATTGCTCAGACAGGACTATGCTTTTCTCATCAAACTCCATCCTGCTTGGGAATGGCAACACCATGCAAGGCTGCCCATAGGCCTACACCCTCTGAAGCTGGGATGCACCATCACCATCCTCTGCTGTCAGAAACATGATTTCTAGTCACACACTTGAGCTTCTGGGGGTTTGAGATGCTCTCCATGCATGAGAATTCTAGCTGGAAGTATAGAGATGAGTCTACAGTATTTCTACGGGGCATCTGTAGATTATTACATTATGGCTTTGTTTTATAAACTCCATTCGACCAGGTTTTCAGTTTCAGAATAAGACAAAAATCTTACTCTGAGACCATTCTTCCCCTAACCCTAGATCTAACCCTAACCTATCCCTGTTTCAAGAAGCCTGTCTCAAAGCAAAAAGCTCATTTACTATTCAAAAAGAAGTTTTACCATGGCTAAAGCTATTTCCCCTTACTGGATGGACAATTCTGGCTGAAGTTTTCCAAACTAATAACAGCACAACCCAGGTTCACACTGAGGGAAATTTCAGTCTAAGCAGATAACAGATGGTAGAGTTATAAACAACTGAGAACCGAGTCTTTTAGTAGAAACTAACAGAAGACCTTAATAAGAGGTCGTGCTAACATGTCTGCTCATAAAACTTAACTTTTACGTGGCATATTCTTATTTCAAAGTGGACATATGAATAGTTATCACAAAATTGTGTACTTTCATAACTTTATGGTTTTCATCGCCTATTTTAATAGCTCTGAGATAGTCCATGCTACACTTTCATATGGTATGACCTTATGAAAATAGTGATAGAATCTCATACTATAAATCATTTGCAAAGGAAAGGAATATTATTGTGGGAGGTTTCCTAAGAAAAGAGTCTATAGACATGCATATTCATTTAGGTTATTTAAGTATAGATAAATATTTACATTGGCTTAGTATTAAAATGTTTTAGCATTTCTTAAAACATAAAAATACAATGATAGGGGGATATCCAGAGACCACTTTTCAGGGAAGCACTGCCAAGGGTATGCTGTGGCTGCAGAGGACAGGAGAAGTGAGGGCTAGAGTCCCAAGCAGAGAAATTACACATGCACAAGGCAAACTCCACAACTACCTGCAAGTATGAGCTAGAGCTGTGGTTCCAGCCACGGCCACTCACTTGCCTTGCAAATACCAGGAAGGTCACCTTCTGTGTGCTTTTGATATGAGACATCATTTTTGATCACATAGTGCCTAGGACAGGTTGATAGGTCTCAGGATACTCATGGTATGGTTGTTCATGGGTCCATGCTGGACAATAACCTGAGGTGCTGCAGCCACCCCAATCTCAGCAGCAAGGTCAACCCCTCTGCCAGTGACAAGAAGATTATTTATGACTAGTGTTTGAGATCCTGCCATGCAAATGGCAAAGGACTGAGAAGGGAGACGCTTCCAAAGCCCTGAAATGTATTTTTCTAAAAAAGATAGGATTTTGTTTAACTTTTCTGAATCATGGCTTATTGCCCACCAAACAAAATGTTAACAAGATAAACTTGTAATTTAAATTACTAATACTTCCAGGATACTTAAAAATGTATATTCTTTTCATCTATCCTGATGATTAAAAATGCCTTTGGGATCATGCCTAGAATAATGTTTCACAGTATGGAGGCCAATAAAGAGTCTTTTTGCTAAAAACTTGGATCAGATACACAGTTACTGTTCCCACCTCTTAATCAATTAAAAATATATATCGTAACAGCATATGCCTTGTAAGAAGGAAAACACAGAAGTTATTCTCCTCTCTGAGAACACAAATAACTGCTACTCAGTTTAATGGGACATATATATGTACACCAAATGAAAAATATCTTCCAGAATATGAAGGACTCGTATGTATCTGTAAATTATTACGTGGTTAGGTGCAGGTTGGCTTTTCGCCATGCTAGACTCAATGCACCCAGTTTTGCCTTGTCTTGGAAGCTGAACAGTCCCATGCCTGGCTAGCATTTCATGCAGAGACCATCTGGGAATTCAGTGTGCCATGAGCACAAGCCAAGGAGTCACAAGGTGGTGAATATTAGGCCATAGAAGCTGGATGAGTGGAAAGGATCCATTCAGCTCACTCAATACTTTTCACCGTTGCTCTCCTGCCTCTCTCTGCCTTCCCCCAGTAAGGCAATACTGTTTTTGATGGGAAGGATGCTGGAAACATCCAAAGGGAAGGATACAATGAAAAAAATATCTATAAATGTAGCATTAAATTAGAAAGAAAGTGAAGAAAATCTGAATAATATAAGTGCAGTTTGATCATTCGAAGTCAAGTGAAATCAGTCAGATGAAACAGATGAAATCTGTTTGCAGAAATCTGATTTTTTTTTTTAATTCACTCACCCAAATCTAATGGGAGGTATTTTCTTTAACAAAGCGAACAAAAAGCCCTACAGCTGAACAAACTAAATCTGTGTGCTTGTATGCACTGTGGCTGGTACCAAACCAAACAGAAAGAAACTTTCAATTTGCAAGCACATATATGTGTAAGTTGGACCTCACAGCCATATTGTAAATTATAGGTATGCTTTTGACAGTCAAAATATTCAACATTATGCTTCTAATTGAGAGATCTAGCTAATGCCTGAGGCTATTGCACAAAACACTGAAGAAACCTAAAAACTAGTGTGACCTTTAGCAGGAAGGCAGGAGGAAGGAACTTCAGCAAGTCCATTTCTTTGAGGTTCAACCATGAGAAACAAGACATCCTCAAAGCATCAAGAGCATTGGCAATAGTCAAGACATGGTCTTGAGGAGTCAAGTCTTTTGATCTTTTTTTTTTCTTTGCTTTGCTTTTGATTTTTTTTTTTTTTGCTTTTCCATCTCTTCTTCATACAAAGAACTGAAGATTATATAAAATGTTAAATACAATTAGAGAAAGATTATTAGTACTTACTAGTACTTACATAGAAAACATTTGATAACTTGATGCTTAGAGTTTGTTTTACTTATGCTTGAGAATCTTTCACGTCATTATTTTTTAAAGGAAAAAAATTGGAAATTTTAATGTCATGAGTATAAGCATGATAAAAAAGGAAAAGAAGAAAGCTTGGTGAGAACAGATGTTTTGTAAATAAAACAAGCCATTGATGGCAAATTGCTAGTCATCATCATGCTAATTCTTCTTCCCTGAGCTTCCAGCATGTATAAATCTATTATATATATAATCTATCTTTATTCTAGTATACATGTACCCAGAAATGGAAGGAGAAAAGCTGCCTGAACTACTGATACACCACTGGAATCAAAGGTCCCAATTCTCCTCCCAGCATTATACCGTAACTCCTTGGTTACAGCTGTGCAAAGTGAACACGTGGATAACTAGACCAGAATAGCAGCATTTGACAATTTACAGGGGTGTAAAATTTCTGTGCTGTGTTCTAGGCAACAAAGAACCACAGGGACTATAATCCGTTATCTGAAACTTTACTATCTGCAAATGCAGACAGATACAAGCAAATCCTTCATTGCAAGCAGCAATGGGCTTGCTGTCATTAATCACTACAAGGAGGCTATTGAAGACAGACTCTGGGATGGATTTCACTGGCAGTCTGCAACTTTATTAGCTTAACATTTCCAAGCATTTAAGTGGATTCAGTGTAGGAGTTAAGGAACTCCCACCATACAAATTATAATTCATGGTTGACTGTCCTCAGCCTACCTAGAGAAACCAGTTTCAGACCTCTGACATCTTCTCACCTTAAAGAGAAATATAGCATGGAGCAGGGAATCAACTTGCAGGGGCACTGAGTCTCCTTTTTCAGCAATCTACCAGCAGAACCCCATCTCTTCACTTCTGGAAGCTCATACTGCAAACTTCTATCCATGCTAGATAGCAGCTCCAACTTTCCAAGTAATTATTACACTAAATATAACAAAGTTATAAAATGTACTTAATATTTATACCCTATCCCTATGCCATAGTTATTGATATATTGACATATGAGTGCAAAAACAGACAAATAAGACAAAAAAATACCTCTCTGTCCTCAGTTTTAACCTAATAAGAAAATATGTTATTC
Source organism: Corvus brachyrhynchos (assembly GCF_000691975.1). Classification (NCBI taxonomy): domain Eukaryota; kingdom Metazoa; phylum Chordata; class Aves; order Passeriformes; family Corvidae; genus Corvus; species Corvus brachyrhynchos. Next base: position 1,048,343 of record NW_008239547.1, read on the forward strand.
TGACGTCAAAAGAGGCAGCCTATTAAACCTGCAAACTCCTGAAAACATGGTTCCTAGGTTATAACTGGAGGTCAAGAATGAAGATACAGTTTAAACTAATCAGAGTTCCCAATTGCAGCACAATCATGTCACATAACCTCAGGGAACACTATCCAACCTCCAAAACCGTGTTCATCTAATGGCTGGAAACCTTTTAATTTCTGCATAAAATTTATTCACTGGCAGTCTATACCCCACTTGACCCAACACTGTCTGTTACCTTAAATAGCTCTTCTTCCTCTGGCATTTGTCTCCAAACCCCTCACAGATGTTAACCATGTCCATGACAGAGGGAAAGCCAGGTTCTACCATCTCCTGGCCCAGCCAGTGGGAGAAAAAGCCAATGTAAAAAGGAGGGAAAACCCTTTTTCTGCCCTGTCCTGCCTACAACAAGCTACTCACCAAGGTTCTGACCACAGTTCACATTTCTTCACTGGACAAAAACACAGTGTAACATGTTCATTACACATGAAACAAAGAAACAATCCCTCTCTAGGAATTAACAGAATTTGACAGTAAATAAATCTTGTTGAATACATTTTAAGTGATAGCTAAGGCAAAGAGCTTTGGAAAGCTGAATTAAAATGGATAAAGGGAAAAACAAAGATATTTTGGGAGCCATGGGCTGTGAGGAATATATTGGAAAGCTTTTGTGACCTGGACACACCTTCCACTTCCCTGCTATTGATCAGCAGATTGAATACATGCATTTCAGCATGATGACGTGATCTAGATGTAATGCAGGCTCTCAAAAGAGCCATGGTCCCAGTATATCCAGGAGGTCAGCAGTGGGTGCAGTGGACCACGAACACATGCACTAATGCACAGGTTGCGTTTCTTCTTGCACAGAAAAGACAAAAAATGTATTCTCTGAATCACAAGGAGGAAGAGGAGTCACCCAAACTAAAAAAACAAATTCAATTCTAAAGGTATGTCATATGGATTTGGACCATTGGCTGAAGACTGTATCTGAGGGCCCAAGTGCCTGTGCCACTAGCATCCCCCTCTGCAGAGCAGGAAGAGCTGGAGCTGAAGTGCTGGAAACATAAAACAGGGCTATCAACTCGCTGAAGGTTTGTCTTGGCATTTGTTTTTACAGATTTACAGATGCAACAAATGTTCTGCTAAAATATCCACCCAGCTGCGTTTTATCACCTTCACACAATTTAGCTCACACTGGTGCCCTTCCCTCCAAGACAGCCAGCGGCAAACCGGGTTGGCCCTGCCAGGTGACGAAGAACGGCCCATAGGCAGCAGCAGGCAGCGCCCCGGGCTCTCCTGGGGGCACAGAGGGGCGGGAGGAGGGCGCTTGGCCCCGTTCTCCCCAGGGTGGCAGAAGATCCTCACAGAGGAGAGCCCAGCACGCTGAGGGGGTCTGCATCACCCCTGGCACAGGAGGGCAGGGGGTCAGGGCAGTGTCTGGAGCAGGTCAGAGCCAGCTTGGTGCTTGGCACGAGGGAGGTGACAACCTCCGCGTCTGGGAACGAGCGGCCCAACTCAGCCCAGCAGGGATGCTGCTGCAACAAGAGGCTACTGGAAAAGGGCAGAGCTGGCTGGAGCAGCCAGGAGAACAGCCTGGATCCTGGATTGCTGACACTCAGCAGAGACGAGAAAGGAGCAGCGTGTGTGCTGCCAGGGACTGCCATCCTGCACCAAACTGAGCTCCTGTGCTTTCCCTCAGGAAGAGAAACCAGCCTGGCGTCCCATGTCTTGGCGTAAGCAAATGTCCGGGTCACAGAGTGGGGCCGGGGCTCAGCGCTGTGTGGGCGTGGCCCTGATGTTAGTCTGTACCTTCCACACCATCCCTGGGGACGTGGTTTCACCCCACTAGAAGTGCACCATTTTCCTCCCTCTCTGCAGCAGGAGGGTCTCACGATCAGCCCTTGCATACCCAGTCTCTGCTTTTGTCTCTCCCCCTTACCAAAAGGGGTGGTAGGAAAGGAGCGTGGATTATTTGGGATTTAATTTCCTGCTGGTGTTAAATCACCACAGCAAAGCAGGCTGCAAATCCCTGACCATTTTGCAAGTCTTCAGTAGTTTAGTGCCCTGGCAATTGTCTACTTACTACAGCCACAGATCCTGGTCCACGTTACTGATGAAGAATTAGAAGTGTAAAAAGAGAAATGCAACTTTAGAGAGATTTGCTGTTAATTCTCTGCCAGAGGAGGGCTCCTTTGTCAAACTTTAATGCACTTGGAGAAATAGTGGCTAGTGGAGCAATTACCCCATTACAGAGGGCAATGGGCCTGAAGCTCTGACCTACAGTGGGTAAAAGAAACTTTTTTCCCACTGCGTCCCAGGCCAGGTTGTGCCCACAGGCCATGCTTGGCAGGGACTAAGCACAGGATGTGCAGAGGCAAAGCTGCTGGTAGACAAGAGCCACTGCCAGGAACTGCTGGTATGATCCATGCAAAGGGCTGTGCAAGTTCCTTTGGGTTTGAGGAGATCAGTAGCCAGCACACCACAGTGATGGCTCAGACATCTGAAATTACTTCAGTTCTTGGATAGACTAATGTGCTGGAGGGAAAGAAAGAGTAAATTATACAAATGAAAATAATGGCTATTAATGAGCACCCACTGCAGGCAACAGTGGAAATCCAGCTCTTTCTGAACATGGTGATACCTGGGTTCTTGTACAAGAACAAGATTGCTGTTCAGCACTAGAACATCACAGGCCGAAGCAAGGAATGAGCTGTGCGCAGGACCATCACTAAGGCTGCGCAGGAGATGCAGCTAGCGAATAATCAGACAGTGGAGACAGCATCCCAAAACCTCTGACAGCAACAGAGGAGGAAGGTGTTGAGGCAGCCTGGCCAGTACCAGCTGGAGATTGACTTAACAGAAGCCTTGATGCAAGGCAGTGAAAGGAAGAAATCAGCGCAGCTGTGGTAATGCCAATGCCACACCAGTCCATCCTCCGGGAATAAAGGGGAGCTTGTCAAGGTATGATCAAGTGAACATCGGATTGCTGTTAGACTGAGGAGTGTTCCTGGCAGGCAGTTTCCAGTTTTAATTCCCTGAATACCAGGTAAGAGTGAAGCTAAGTAATATTCTCAAGGTTAGTCTAACTGGACAACATGCCTAGTCCTGGACATCCCTACCTGCACACCCTCAAAAGCCCAAAAGAGACATAAAAACATGCACTGGCTGCATGAGGTGTAACGCACAGGCAAGTCAAACACATGGATAAAATATTAGGAGCAAGACATTTCAACAGTTTTAATTTGTACAATCTTGGGTAAGGATGGAATCAAAGGGCCAAGAAAATAAACTTCATCTTTGGATCACTTCAGTCCTTCAGAGTGTCTTCTTAACCTGGAACAAATCAGACACAATTTAGAAATACTGGAGGATCTACAGAGTTGTTTAAATTAAAGAGCTAAGCAGGTTCAGTTCAAGGTATTGTTTCATGAGTACTAAAAAAGCCTTCACATATATCATAAGATACATTAAGAATGACAAAGATCTTTAAGCTTTTAAAGACTTAAACCTCAAGAAACAATTAGTAGCCTGTAAGGAGCTGTATCCTGAGCATAACATCAGCGACAACTGGCTAAGGGTTTCAGAGCACCACCAGAAAGAGTACAAAACAAAAAAAGAAACTGTCAAAACCACAGGCTTCTACACAAAAGATACCACATCTACAAAACCTTTGAGCACATTATCAAAACCAAGAGCACTACCTTGTTATTTAAGAAAAAAAAATTTTTTAAACAAAGGAAGAAGAAAAGCTGATGAGTAAAACAAATGAACAGTTTCTGAGACATGTTTTGTTCAGGTTTTCTATACCACCCCTCAATGTGCAGGAGTTTGCAATGCCCCAAAATCTCCTGGTGACATCCAAACTGTTGAGGCTGGTAGGTGTTCTTTGATGAGTTTCACAGAGATTAAATGAGGATTGCTACAGAACTGAAGAGTTCAATTGTTGTGGAAGTCCTCAAATCCTCTCATTTACATTTACTCAACAAGGAATTCAGTGTACACAGGCTCAAAACAGCCTGTAGCAACTCCTTATCAAGCACAGACTAGCAAGACATCCATGGAGTTGGATTCACAAACTAGCTGGACAAACATTCTCAGCTCAAGAGAAAACAAAAGGAAAACGTGACTGCTGTTTGCAGGGCACAAGTGTGCACAGGCTCCCTCTGGTTTCCCTGCACTGGACAACACTGACCTGAGGATCCTATTTACTTGTTATGTACAGCAATGTCTATCAAAGGAGACCCCAGTACAAATATAGTTCAAGAGAGTAACCACCTGGAGTTCATACAGATTAATTTCAAGGACTTAAAAATCTGGAAATCACCCCTTTCTTGTGTATGACTTGTCTGAAAATAGGCAACAGCAGAGCTGCTGAAGCATGAAGAGGAGATTGTTACAGACACATTGATGAAATCCGTGTTGCTGTGATTCAGCCCATGGTGCCGCATCTGTGGTGGTACAGTATGAAAGTAGGGACTTCATCACTGTTGTTATATCTTCCTCACTCGGACTTCTTCGTCTTTGGAAAAAAGTATAACATGTTTCTGACACAACTAAAATCTATTCTGCTTTGATATGTTTAATTTTTATATTTGCAGGCAATAATGGAGCAGAAATACACAGAATATCTATTTTTTAATTTTAGGAAAAGTCTGACAAGGATGCATGATAAGAAGATCTGGGGAGTAATTTGTCTCTGTAACCTAATTTGTGCGAGTTTCAGCCAAGGATGTTTATCATTTGGTTTCTACCTCCTCCAGGAAACAGGCAGGGGAAAGCAGAGCAATAAGTAACGCCTTGCAGAGCACGCCATCAGTTAGGCAGGAAGAGGCATCCTTCCTTCCTCTTTAGGGCAACATAAACTGCTCCATTTTAGCTAGCTTTTTTTTTGTTCTGCTGAATACTGATCTCCTTGCTACAATGTTAAAATAAGGACCAAAACCAATCAAAAATGACAAGACAGCAACAAACAAAAGACAAGGAAAAGAGACAATAGCTCTGACAGACCCAGTTCATTTACTGGCATCTATCTCCATTAGGGCCACAGGATGCTCAGTTTCAACAGCATTAAAACTTCATTTTAAAAAGCCACATTTTGCTCAAGAACAAAAATCAATTTTTACTCTGTAATATGCACAGCCATCAGTCTATCACTGCTAAACAGTTTTTTCAATTATAATTAATTATCAGAAGAAAAGAATTTAAGCAGAACTTTAATGAGAAACCTGTAAAAGCAGTTAGAGTGCCCAAAGGTTGCACCATAACGGCTACACAGAAAGGGGACAAAGAAGGAAGACAGCACAGGAAACATCGCTCTGGCATTTCCTAATTCCTGAGCACTTGACTTTACAACCCCCACTTATTTTTGTATATAACTTCCAAATGGAAATTTCCTTGATGGAAAGGATAGGCAGTATCCCATAACCCCTCTCCTCCAAACCCACCTGGCCCAAAAACATGGGATGCTCTGGGGTCCTGTCCCAGCCCATCCAGAGACCTCAGCTCCGTGGCATCCTCTAAGGCTGGGAAGAACAAGGACTCCAATCAGGTCAAAATCTCGGGAGACTGGAGCTCAAAAGCCCAAACACACACAAGCTGTAACTGCCCTGAGGATCATGGCTCAGCTAAACTCCCACACATTTTCTCAGGAGCAGCTAGAACTGTCTTTCCAGATACTGTTGTTCTCCCAAAGACTGGATTGTGACTCTGCTACAGAAAAAACATCAGCTTTTCTGTAAGATTTGGAAATTTTTTTCTTTATTTGCTTCTTAACATGAGCCAAACAAACAAATTTCTTTCTCTTCTTTTTAGAGAAATCTGAAGTCTTTTAGCTGAAGTTTTCCATTGCAAATTCTGCCTCAGGCTTAATATTTCTTTGGAAAGTTTCAGTCCCAGTAGTTAAAGTTTGGCTGAGGTATAAGCATGGCCACATAATGGAAAGATTCAGATAGCTTAAGTTATAGGCAGTAAGACTAGCTCAGCCACTAAAACACATATAAACACTCATATATCTGGCAAACTTCCTCAAATTATGGAAGATGCATAGCTAATGGCTGAATTTCCAAATAAGTACATGATGTCCGAAACTTACTCATGGGAGTAGCTTCTTTAGCATTACTCACGTCTATGCAGTGTCAGCATATCTAAGTCAAAAGAAACTTATTTTTTAAAGCAAGGCTAACTCTCGGGGGAAAAAAAAGAATTGCTGTGCCTATTTGTTTAATATATTTAGGTTATTTGATAAATTAGGGTGCGGAAACGTGGCAAAACATTTCATTTTCATAGCACACTGTCATTTCATTTTGAAAGGGGAGAGCATTTCTCTAATTTTTTCAGTGTTCTGCATATATAACTTGTATAATTGATAGAATAACAAGGTGTAAATAAATGTATGATCTGCTGCTGAGTCTGCTGCTACCACCACCACCAAGACATGGATTCACACAGGACTCCCCGGCCACAGACTGAAGCTGAACCTCCAGCTTGTGCCTGTGATGGCTGTGCCCCGCACCCATCAGCCTTGCAGTGACAGCTTGAGCTCCACTGGAAACCTGCAGTTTTTCCTCACATGACACCAAGACACATGCATGGATTTTTTTTGCTCTTCCCTTGTTCAAAAGAAACCTCTATTGACACTTCCAAAATATTCCTTCACAAACCTTAATCCTCCTTCCTCATCTGGGGTAATTCCCAGGCAATATGGAATACAAAGTCAGGACAAGTGGAAAGACAAATTGTCACAAGGAATTGCATCTAAGAACCTCTGGGATAAAATCACGTGGCTTTGCACGCGGCTCCACAGTTACTTAAATGAGCCTTATCTGCTACACTGGTGGTGGAACAGTCCTACTGTGAAACAACCGTATTTCAGTTTTATGTGCTTATCATCCTTGTTGTTCCCAAATTGACCTAGACAGGTAAGTATTACAGCTCAACTTGTAGATGGATTTTCATGCAGATCCCACTGTGATCAAGTACAGTCAGTTTGATTTTCAACAGCCCTGCCAGATGAAAACTTACAGCCCGCCTTGAAACAAAGATGAATGGGACTATCTTTGATGTTGCAAGCCCAGTAGGAGGGAAAGTAGATAAAAGGTGTTTATATGCCATCTTCTGCCATTAAAATAATGCACAATGCAAAGTCAAAGTAAGCTTTTCAGTTTTAGCAAAATCAGCAGTAGCCTGCAGAAATCTGACAGGAAAAAGTAGACCTCTTGCAAAGAGCACATAGAAGCAGTCTTCCCTATTTGCTTCTCTAAAAAAAAAGTCGGTCTAGTAGTTGATTTTCACGTATAAACACAGCCAGTAATAATAAAATCAGTCCTTTATCATGCCAGAAGTTGTGACAACTAAAAATGAGAATGGAGCCCACAAGCAGCAAACACCTTGTCAATTGTGCCTTGGAATTTATAAAATTGAATTAAAATACTGGTAAACTAATTAAGTGGTTATCTTAGTATTTGTGCTGCCAAATGCTTTGCTCTATAGGATACTTTAGGAATAATAGGGAATTTTTAAGACCTTTAACTTGCTTGCAAAAGATTTCAGAATTCTAGCAAAAGGAAAGACTCAGAACCAGAAAAAGAAAAACTTTTCTCAGTCTCATGACTTTATGTTATGATTTGGCCAAGATATATAAACTATGAACATTCCCGTCAGTCACATTCTCAACAAAAATGGTGGTGACACACCAAATATAACTGCACATTTCAACCAAAGGCCAGGCCAAGAGACTCCTATGGGAGCAGCTGCAAGCCGGGAGGATGACAGGGGTAACACGGGGTGCACAGCCTAGCCTGACACTGGGAAGCCCTTCTCCACACCCGAAAGAACGCTGTGGTCCTGGATGGGACTCGCGCGGTTAGTCCTGTAACTCAAGCTGTGGTGCCCGGCTAAAGGTTCAGATTTCAGATCCTGCTAACGAGGAATGCTGCTGCTGCCGTCGCTGGGAATTCCACTTGAGGGGGGTGGAGAGAGAGAGAGAGAGAGCGCGATTGTTTTCACCTTTAGAAAACCCAGCCTACAATAAAAGGTACGGAAGAGTTAGGATGCTGGCATACGACTGCTTGTGTGGTTTTCATTTAGTTGTTTTCGTGCGCACCCTGTAAGACAGTCTTTAACTGCACAATCACGAATAGGATTTGTCGGGTTGTTCTTTTTCTTTTCACGCAAGGCTTGATTCAGCAGTCATTAAACAGCTAAAGCATTAAGCAGATTTGTGCAATGAATTAGGTTATTTTTAGGGAAATATTTATCTCGTTGAGACTCTGGGTTAAATTTAGCTGTGGATAGGTAACTCACATTTGCTGTCATCCTTAGTTTCCCAAAAGGAGTTTTCTGAACTCCTGGTGAATACCACAGCCGATATTCCTGGTTCATTCGCTGCATTCACGACACTGGATGTATGGAAGGAGCAGAGCGTGGGTTTGGGGAGGGTCCGCAGAAAAGCGGGAGAGGGAAAGCGAGTGGGGGGCAGCTGACCTGCACCAGCTCCTGCCGCAGAGCCAAACTGCCCGCAAGCAGCCCCTTCGGGAGCCTGGGCTGCCGGGGACAGGCGGGGGCGGGGAGGAAACTTCCCCCATGTGTATTTTTAAGGATCAAACTGACGGCGCGGTCCCTGCAGGAGACGCCCCCGAGCCACCGCAGCCTCTCCTGCTTTTGAACCCGGTTGTTGCGGTTCGAGCCCGGCTTTC
>NW_008239547.1:1057074-1062056 GCF_000691975.1 Corvus brachyrhynchos
AGACGCGATGTTCCTGTAAGGGATGGGCGAAAGCCGGGGCTACGCTACCCCGGGGCAGGGGTAGGCGGTGCCGCCGCCCCGTCAACTCGCGAGGGGCTGAGCAGGGGCCGGGAGAGCCGGGGATGGAGCTGGCACAGCAGGCGGGCTCGTAAGGAGCCTGGTCTGGAGAAGGAACACGTATGAGGGGGTCCTTATGGGATAACTTGTGTTCCCGAAGGACGGCTACAGAACCGTGTCCTGCCTGCTTTGTGCCCGCGTATCGCGGGGGTCTCAGCATCCTTCCGGATCATCCGGCCGGAGTGCCGGGCTCCCTCGCAGCCCAGGGAGACTCCTGCCTGCCCGAGAAACTCCCAAATCTCTTGTAGGCCCTTCCCTTAAGGCATGGTTCATTAATACACAAAGTAACACCGAACAAAGCTTTTTCCTCAGACCAAACAGTCGACACAGCCATTGGGCTTTCCCTTTGCACCCCTCTCTGCTTAGAAAAAGGCTACGCTCCTTCCCCTGCACCCACCCCCTCGGAAGAGGCTGGGAGGCGGGCGGCTTAACCCTTCCCTGCCTTCTCCATCCCTGGAAACTTTCATAAAATACCAGGGCCTCTGATCGCCTGGCTTAGTTACACCCGTGAATGAGGAAAGTAAATGATCCACTCATTGGGGAAGGGTTTTTTACTAAGACGCAGATGAAAAATTCCTGCTCTGAGTTCGTTGTGTTGATCTGTATTTATTGGTAACTTGACTGCCTAAATAACAGTATATAAATGCACATCATTAATACCTAAGAGGTCTTATAACAGGACTCACACCTTGCGTGCTTCTGATTTCTAATACTTACAGGATCCTACAAAAAAGGCATTTGGAAAACCAACCACATTTTCCCAGTACTACTTACTTTTGTTCTGGGAACTAAAGGAAAAATTCAGTGACAGCTACATTAGTTAAAACCAAAGAATAACTGGGTAAATGTAGAGCTGTCCCTCTTGGCAGCTAATAGAGTCAGACATTCATGTAAACAGCTATGAATCTTACTGTGAGGATGTTTCCATGGGGCAAAAAAAAGGGGGTTACAAGAAGGCAGGAAAAAAACCTGTCCCACATAAACCAGAGAAAATGCACTTTTTTCCCCCTCTAGTGCTCATTTGAAAATCAGTATGTTTCATTTTGTTAAAAAAGGAGAAGATGTCAGTTGCTGTGAGCCCAAGGTGTGATCTGTGAGCTCCAGGGTGGCATTTTAAAACAGAAGATGTAATCAAAATCTGTGTATTTGCCAAGTACTGGCACTCAAATTTCACAAGGTGGTTTTCTTTTCAGTACAAAGTGCATCAATATATTTCCCTCTCTGTAAAATACCTGGGGTACTTAGAGCACCAGGGATTTTTAAAGTCTAATTGATATTTAGGTTGACCAAGAGCTGTCTGGAGATATTTTCATTAACATTTTTGTTTGACTAGGCTGAAAAAGGGTTAAAAGTAACTATAGTCTCACAGTCAACAGAAAGCTATTGAAATGTTTGATTATCCCTGCAGCAAAGGAAAGAGGATAGTAATACAACAGCAACCTCTCTTGGGGTAAAGTCAAGATTTAATAACCCAGGACCAAAGCAATTGTTCAAATCAAGCAAAAGGAAGCTCAAAATATTTTCGAGTACAATCTATTTCATTGTGTTTGTTTTGATCAAGATGCCCTCAGATAAATAGTCCTCTTCCACAGAAGGCAATAGAAATGTCACCATTGACTCCAGGGAGATCAGGATTGATGCCTGGACATCATGTGGGAACATTAATTTAATATTCAACAAAATAGTGCAGTTAAAGAGCCAATATTAACTGTCCATTCTCCCCTTGTTTTGCCTGATTTTTTTTTATTATTGCTATTTAATCAAATCCCTGTCCTAGAATTCAGTGATGGAAAAGATCCAGCAGATAGAGCAATCGTACTTCCTTTGAATGTACTGTTTCTTTCTGAGTTTTTTACTGATGTCTCATGAGCGCAATTTTTAAATGTCCCAGGTGATAAGGGCTCCTTAAAGAGCCTTGCTGCATGTTGTAATGGATCTCTGACTATGATCAAATCCTGCTGTTTCTTGCTATGCAGGAAGTCTTTCCAAATTAGTCTAACACCAAGGCCGAGCACTGTGACTAATAGGCATAACTGCACTGTTCATGCTATCTGTAAGGCAGGGTCAGCAGGGAAAATATCAGCATCGAGAATGTGCTTGTTATTCCATGGATAAGGGGTGAACTCCTCAAGGGAAAAAAAAAAAAAAAAAGACAAGAGCATGGATTTGAGACTTTACACCTGAACATAAATAATAATGCAAAGATGCTTTGCTCCGGAGGTCCTTTGTCAGTAACAGCTCCAGATACACTGAAGGAAAATAAAAAACTGAACAGCAGCCTCAGGGGAGGGTACCCGTGCTTCTTGTTTCACATGCTTCTTGACCTGTCACTGAGTTTGGACTAAACAGAAGAAACTGTGACCCTCAAGTGTTCAATTCTATGAATCTACAAAAATACATTTTGTTCAAGATTGGCCATTAGATTTCACCCAATAACTTGTGTCTGACAAAAGCATAATTTCCAGGAAGGTTTAAAACTGGCAATAACAGTGAATTAGCCATTTCCCTGAGCAGCATCCTACAAATGTGTCCTTTCCTCACACATGAATTTGTCTTGCTCCAGTTTCTAGCTATTTGCTTAGACTATTCCTTTCCCCAGTAGGTTAAAGAGAGCTTCTACACCTCATATTTCCACTTCTTGATGGTATTTCCTGCTGTAATCCAGTCCCTTAAGAAATTATATGCTCCAATATATGCATCTTGTACAGTGTTTTTGAGTTTCAAACCGTAAGGCTGGGAGGGGACGGTTTCTTATCCATGTTCTTCAAAATTTCAATACCCCTTAAAAAATGAGAGTGCAACAGGACATTGTTATTCTGCCTGGCTGTAAAGTTGAAGGACTGGCTTGTATGGGAAAAATAGGAGAAAAAGGATAAACTGAGCATCAGTCAGAGAAAGATCCCAGAAGCCTTTTGGCTGAAGATGAAGTTTTATTTTGTCGGATGCTCACAGAGAATTTGTTGTTATGTCTTTGAATAAATATTGCTGTAAACTTTCTCATTTTCTTCCTAATACTGGCTTTCAAGATGTAAAGAAAAAATATTCTTAAAGAGCAAAGAAAATTTCTGAAGTCCGTTTGCAAGAAAGTCAGGAGTCCTTAGTAAGACACAAAAGAAACCTATTGCAGACCCCTCTCTGTGATGCCTTGTGGATGGTGGGTGGGAGAGCTGTAGACTAGCCTGCCTGGGCAGCTGTGGCCAAAGCTGTACCCTGAGAAGTTCCAAGGGACAGGGAGGTCCTCAGGACTGGAGGGGCCTCCAGGGGTTCCTTGAGATCCTGGTGACAGAAGCTGTGGGTTAACCTGTCCAGCAGCACCCCAGTGATCGTGGGTCCATAGGTGGATCATTGGAAGGGAAATCGCACCTGAAAAATTAATGTAAACTTCCTTCCCAGTTTAAACCAGACTGGTTGCCAGCGTGTGGTTCTTATTCAGATTTCACTGCTGGGAAACTATTAATCTCTACAGTCATGTCCATTTACTGTGACACTTGTTTTAGCCCCGGACAAAGAATGTGTTTGATAAAATGAGGGCAATATCTTTTTCGTTTATAGAGGCAATTAGCTACACACTCTCTGTTGTCAGAGCGACACAGCATCAATCACGGGCAGAGATCGGTTTCTTTAAAAGTTAAATTTCCTGCTGTTGGCCCTGCCAGTGTGTTAGTCACATGTATTATGTTTACTTTGGGGAGGAAAATGTGTTTCATTCTGTCAAGGGGAACAAAATGCTTTGGATGAGGGCTTCTTTGTCAAGGGAAGACAGAATATGCTGATGCTTCAGATAAAAAGGGGAGATAAGGTACCTGATTTGCTGCTGCCGCTTTAATCGCAGTTATTATGGCTTATTGTGACACGGTCCGCTGAAGTCTATGGGATTGTTGCCTTCTCATGGCACATCTTAGCCCTTCAGGATTTTACAGTCACCCGCTCCAACACTAAACCGCCGTGTGCTATTTTTGATTCAGTTGTGTGTGAACCCTGGGGTGAAATACCTCTTCCCCCCTCCAGCATTTGGGTCTCTTGGGTAATTTCGCGGGGTGCAGATTTTTGCCTATATTTCCAAGCTTGCAGCTTTACCCTTCATGAAAGCCTACCAGCAAGCTAAACACATAAACGCTAAATTTTGGGGATCTTCTCTGACCGAGTGAGCCCCAGCGCTAACTTCTTGGCCAATCCGCGGAAACTTCAAAACCAAAAAACCAGGCGGCGAAGCGTGGAGGACATGACAGTCCCTTCCTCGCCTTGTTTCAGAGCTCGGCTGGGCTATTGCGCTCCGAGCAGCCGGCGGGGCAGGTCGTGGCCGCGCCGGGCAGCGCCAGCCGCCATCCTCAGCTCCTCTTCACGGGGAGGAGGGACGGAAGGGGGGCGCAGGAAACTGATTTGATTTTGGAAACACTTCACTGCTATTCCGGCCGGCTCGGTGTAGGCTCGGGGTCTCCAACCACCGTGAGGGCGCGGACGCTGGGCGGTGGAGCCACCCCGCCGCTACCGCCGTGCGCGGAGCTCACAAATCACCGCTTAAAAACACGAGCGGGAAACCTCGTCGTGCTTAATAGCCTGTGTGGGGTAGCTCTAGTGCAGATTTGTCTTCATTAGTTTCCGTCACCACCAGCCCCCAAAAAACCCATCCCCCGTCTGGAAACGTAATTCTGCCCTGAATTTTCAGCGCAACGATCGCGCTCTCGCGCAACCGAGAGGCATCCCCCGGCACCCCTCCTGCCTTTTAGGCTTCATTTCGGACGGTAAAAGAGGTGCGGATGGGGGTGTCCCCGGAGAGGTTCGCCGGTGTCCCTCGCCCCGCCGAGGCGTCCGAGAAGCCGGAGCGGAGCTGCGAGGCCCGGCCGGGCCCCCCGCGGCACCGCGCC
>NW_008239547.1:1063627-1067333 GCF_000691975.1 Corvus brachyrhynchos
GACGCGGGTGTGCTCCCCCAGCCCCGGATCGGCGTTGCACGTTACCGGCGCCCTGCCTTTGTTCGGACTCCCCGATCAGTTCAATCGCCTCTCCCTCGTAATTCGAAATACAATTAGAATGATTTTTGCTTAAGAGCCCAAATAAATTAAAATAATCCTAATTTTAATATGACGTGACACCTATTTTTTTCCCAAGAATGGTGAGAATAAAGCAGTCGTTAATTAAAGCCAAGATGTCTCTGTATAAAGATTATATCTGGATGTGCGGCGGCTGCGAGTCACTGGCCGCATTAGCAAATGTATAATAGAACATTTAGATAATCATTGGGTTTGCCTGTGTGTCTGTGTTTTAAGCTGAAAGCACTACATTCTTTTGGTGGGATTGCCAGGGTCCTAATTATTTGTATTTCTGGTCAGAGAATGAATAAATCCGTCATATTGTGCAAAGCAATAACTACTCAGCAATCTTCAACTTTGATAACTGATCGAAAATTTGTTAACAGGGCAACCTCTCCTTGCAGCCACATTGAGAATGGCATTGGTTAACCGTCTCATCCTGTATCGCAACCCCGTGAGCATTTATTTTCTCAAAGATAGGAAGGAGCCAACACAGCTCTAAGGCACGCTGGCCCTGTGCTGGACCCAAGGACTGTGTTTTCGGTGCCAGGAAGAGGAGATTGGTCTGAAGATGGTCAAATTGTGATGACCACTGGCTAAGGCTGCTCCACCGGGAAAGGTCGGTCACCGGCTTTCAGAGACTTTGCCCTACTCTGGCACACACCCTGCCTACTTTTTCCTTTTATTCCCAATTTTGTGAGAAATGGACTTTGTTCAGAAAGAGTCGGTCTTCCGAACAGACTCCCATACCACCCCTCTCCTGACTCTCCAGGCTGATTTGAACACATTTTTCCTTACCCTTTTACTTGTCCCCTTTTCTTTCCCCCTCATCCTTACTGCACTTTTCCTGAGAATCTGAGATATAAAACGCGTAGCAAAGGAGAATGGAATCATACCTAATTATTTATTCATATCAATCTGTCAAATATCCATCTTATTAAGTTATTCCTGCACTGTGCATCCATTCCCACCCCGGTTTGGCGTGAGATCCGCAGGTCCCAAAAAATACCTATCTTCTCGTATTCGGTGTTCTGTCAGCAGCCAGATTTTTGGTCTGTAAAGTTAATTTTCTCTTCTTAAATGCTACCTAAAATCTTAACGCTATTTCTTACTCTATTTGGGGGCTTTGAGCAATTAAAGGGGCATAAAGGGGCAATTTCTTCCCCCTCTCTTGCTTTTTTTTCTTGAAATTGGTATTTTCCCACTATAATTTAGAATTAAATGGGATTTTTAAAAGATCCAGAGTTCTAATCTCGGTTGATGTTTTGGTGTATTCACGGTAATGAGTCCTATTCCCTCGGGTCATGAAGCCCCCAAATGTCAATCAACCAAACTGATTCAGAAATGCCATTGTTCGACTCCTACGTCACTCGCCTTCCTCTCATTTTACTTAACAATACCGGAGTTCTCTGATCACTCATTCGGAATATGGGCATTATCTGTGGAAAATGCACAAAGTGTCTTGATCTTTGGCTGGCAGATACTGCTGGAGGGTTTCCGCCGAGCAGACGGTGCGTGTTTATACTTCTGCACCCTGGACTTTATTACAGCTCGGAGGAGCCAATGAATATCCTGAAAGCAAACCGTGCCATAAATCCGTCAAAAATTAATTTGTCTGAGGAGATGTTACATTTCTATTTCCGCGCCCAGAGCCGGCCCCGGCAAGGGCTACGGCCCCGCTCCGCTCTCCGCGCAGTCCCCGCCGGAGCGGGCTCCGTCTCCCCACCGAGGGGCCGGGCGTCCCGCCGCGCCGGACACGCGTGGGAGCAGCCCCCAACCCACCGCACCGCAGCACAGAGCTCATGAACATCAGGAAGGGACTTCTGAGGTCGCGTGTCCCCGTGGGAAACGCCATCCGCTCTCAAATGAGGGTGAAACAACCTTCCCCAGAGCAGGGCGTGGAAATGCCCCACTTCGGACGCTTCCGCAGTGCGTGGGGACATCCCCCAGCCACCTCCCGCCAGTCCCCGGCGCTCCCCCCGGCCGGCAGAGCTGAGGTCCCTCCTAAGAAGGGAGCCGACGGCGTTGCTTTTGCGGATCTCCTAGTTCTCGATCCCAGCGTTGTGTCCTCGGGAGGCGAGGGAGGATGCGGAGGGCGGCGAGCCCTGCCCGGAGCCTCGCAGCGAGCCCACGGAGGAGAATTAGTGCTATCCCTCATCCAGCCCGAGCACGGGCTCGCCGCTGGCCGCAAGGCGTGAACGTCGTCTTCATTTAAAATTAGTGGCATAAGCTCCCCAGCCCCCATCCTCAGCATTTAAAGTGCCTTTTGTCTCTTCATTTCACTTAAGCAAGGTTTTTGTTGCGGGTTGCCAAGTTCTATTAATGCAGAATTTAATCGGGAAGCGCTTTTCCCCCGTCCCAGCAAGATGGGAACAGCAGATTCTGAGGCCTGGAACGGTACAAAACAGATCCCTCGGTGATTACTGCTAATACCGTACAATTTAATGTCGTCTTTAGTAAAAACCACTTAATGTGGCAGCAACTTTTTGCGCTCAAAGGAAAAACTGGTCCTTTATGTTTTTTCTCTCGAGCACGCAGCAATCACGCCCGACACTGGAATACGAAACCGAAAAGGTTTTCTCTAAAGAGAAGGGCCTTAATTACTAGATTCCGTGTACAACTAATCCAAAGGCACACTTAAAAGGAAATTTAATAGCGCCAGTTTCTATTTCACTCTGACTCGCATGTGTCCTCTGGCTGGATGCTCCCCATCCTCCTCTCCCAGCGCGGAGCCTGAGGACTTCCCTCTCCATTTTGTTCAGGATCTGTTGGTTTTTCTCAATATCCCCTTCTCCCTGTAGTGGGAATAAATGGAAAGCCTTCCTCGGGATTAAACCCTTAGATTTTCCCCTTTGCTAACCAGTAAAGAGAGAGAGGGAAGAGAGGAAATGAAATTGTTATGGAGATTATAGTATATGTCACCGGCTCTTTGGCCAGTCCTTGGGTTTTGTCGCTGAACGGTTAAGTGCAAACTTGTATTTCCCTTCACAAGAATGGACAATTTTTCTCGCTTGTTTGCAGTTTTCCAAAGTTCTACACACAAATCAGTGAACCTTAAGAGACCCTTTCACTCTTTTATTGTGAATATTTGTCAGTGCTCGGGGGCAGTGATTGCAGTGACAGGTGAATCCAGGGGCCCAGCGATGGCGTCCCAACTTCATAGGTTTGGAAATGTAAAAGACTACCGGCCCTTTCACTCTGGACGTGGCAGTCAACAGGTTCGCATTTTCTGGGATGTAATTCCTGTTCCCTGCAGCCGAAAGGCAGCGGAGCAAACCCGAGCCCGCGGCCGCTGTCCTGCCAAGCCTCCGACCCAGCTGCCGCAAACAGCCTTGTGCCGGGCGGCCACCCCGGCCGGCATCCCGGGGGAATAGGGGGAGGGAGGTGGCCCAGAGGGTGCGGGAGGACCCCCGCCTGGCAGCCCCGCATGACGCCCGGCCACCTTCTCTCCCAAGTTCCGCGCCCAGGCGGGCTCCCGCGGGCTCTCGCTCCTCCTCTGCCCCCTCTTTAATTTTCATTCCGCCTTTTAATTATTAATTAAAGCCGAGAAGGGCTGTAGCTGGGGAAGAGAGGGGGAAGGTATGCAGGC
>NW_008239547.1:1067474-1071631 GCF_000691975.1 Corvus brachyrhynchos
GGCTGCTCCTGTCCCGCGCACCGGAGCCGGGCTTGATATTTAATCCGTCTCTCTTCGGACAAAGACCCATTTTTTTTACCACGGAGAAACGCCACTGAGATGCGGCTAACCTCTAGGGTTATACCCCAAACCTCGACCCAAGAGCTTGAAAGATGCTTGCCCGGCCCTCTTCTAACCTGAACAAAAAGGATCTGGAAAAAAAACGCTGCTTTTTTTTTTTTTTTTTTTTTTTTTTTTCCCCGCACAACAAAGAATTCTTAATCATTTCATCTTGGGGGTGAATTTTTATTCCCGTGTCCACTCAGGGTATTGAAATCGATCGCTGCAATATTTAATATATTACTCTCTTAGAGTCCTTTCTCTCTGTAAGGCTGGGTTTATTTCTTCTCTGACTACGTCCCCTCCTATAATAGCACATCCTGTACATCTGTCTGTGGTGTAAAATAATCGTAGTCTTCATTAAATACACAGTCATTAAAGGCTGCGGTCAGTTTTCTAATTATGTGGAAAATCAAACGCCGGGTAAATAAAGGCATATTAACAGAATAATCTCCCAATAAATTCACAGGCACATGAACAACAAACTCCACAAATATCTGAAGGTATAACTACAACATTTGAACTAACTATTTCTTAATTATGTGAGGTTTATATAATGTACCCTTCATTTTTTGTTTAACTTTCCTGTAGTGACCTGTCCCATAACCTTGTAATCCACTGTGGGATATTTCTTTGTGGCCTCTTTCCTTTTGTTATGCCCCCACAGGTTTCCAGCTTAGATGCCTTTTTTTTTTTTTCTCTTGGTAAATGCGTCTTTAAAAAATATTTGACCTGTTTGACTTAGAGACGTGCATAGACATCTGTGGATTGGGTTAGGCTTGAAGTTTCTACGTGATTTCATGATCTTTGTAAAGCAACACCTGAAAATTAAAAATAATACTCCTTCGACTTTGGGGAAAATTGTTCCATTAGTAGCATTTGTAAATGTCAATGACTCTTGAGTATGAGTTGATTTTCTTTTTTTCAGTACACGTAAATACATAGTTTTATGATCTCTTTGAGACCGCATCCTCATTTATAGCATATGTCCTGGCACAACCAAGCTTTTGCCACCTCAGTTTGCTATGACCGGGTGTCGTTGGACAGCCCTTGGGAAAACCAGGGAGTTTGCCAAAGGATCTGCAGCACCTTGATAGAAAGTATGGGATGGGGAGCGGGCTCGGGAACTTTGCTTTTCCCACTTCCCTGGGAGTGAGAGAGGCTCCTAGAAAACGCTGTCATCACAGCCGGAGTTCGGGGGAACTAGGCTTCAGCCCTTTATCATGGACCAGCTCTCCTCGCCGGGAACCAGCGAGCTGTCTTTTCAGGCTGAGCTTTGCAGGTACTGGCAAGCGAAGTCATTGCAAAACAGAGATAAACACGGAGCAAAGGCGCTGCTGCTTCTCCATGTCCGTCAGTGGAGAGAGAGCGAAAACCCGGTGATGCCTGCGAGGAAACCCTGAGCACCTTAGCGAGCAGAGCCACTTAGTCTCCTTGGAAAACCCTTTTTCTTTCAGCACGCAAGTGTTCCTCTTCAGAAACCTTGGGTTGGTGGAAGCAAAAACGTTAATCGCTATCATGCCTATGCGAAGCTATTAACACTATTGATTCTTAACTTTCTCAGCGAAGACAAATTCACCATATGTCGATGTGTAAACACTTTGGAATAAAATTAAAACCAGTTCTGTGCAATTGTCACTGTGCTTGATTCTAATACAAACTATCAGATGTTTATGCAGTTCGTCTTTCTAAATGATCAGACGCCATCGGCGTTGATAAACCAAACACAAGCAGTAAATTCTGCGTGGAGGGCAACTCCGGCTCGCAGGTTTTGTGAAGACGGAGGAGCTCGCACGAAGCTGCAGCAAAATCATCCTGTACTTTTGTGCCGGCGTTGGGGCTGAGAGCCGCTGAACTCTAAGTTACCCTCTGGAGCTTTTTCCTAAACCCCGTGTCATCCGTCTTCTGCGGAAAACGGGAGGAACAAATGCAGCAGCACGGCAGGAGCTGGCAGAGGAGCCGGGCTCCGGGCTGGAGCATTCCCGGGAAGCCTCGCCGCATCTGTGCGCGGGTGTTTACAGAGGGGAGGGAGTCCAGAGGGAGGCAGAAGGGCCTCGGGAAAGGCAGGAGACTTTTAAGTCCGCTGATGAGGAATTGCTGCTGGGTATACTCCTCTTTGCCCCACGAGCAATGCAAACACGTATATAAAGATTCCCAACTTTCATGTGTGTTTTAAAAAGTTCACCCACTTTCAAGCCTGTTTCAGAAGCCCGGGTTTCCGGGACGGAACAAACACCGCCAAGTACTCTGCGCGGAGGGCAAGAGATATCAGCGATTATCTGGAGAGCCTTTCTATTTATCGGCCTCTACGCGGCTAGATAGGGAAATACAAATGTTCACGGACTTGATGAATGGCAGGGCTTGTGTAGAATGGCTATATTTTACAGGCCCCTTTACGGGAGAAGGGTACAGAAATCATAATGGAATTAATGAGATTTTATTAGCAAAAATTTGTAAATCCGAGGTAACCATTTATAAACTTACTCTAAAATGTAAGAGAGATTGCGAGATCCCAGCCGGGGAGATCTGACATTATTTTATATGGTGTATTAAACGCCGTTCCCTCTTTTCTTCTGCTACATCATCTAGTATGAACATCTTTTTCCCTCTGGTGAACTTAGCCAGATTTTGACGGGGACGATTATGTCATAGCGGGAAAAAAACTGAAAATCCTTCTTCTGGTTAAAATGTGCTACTTCAAACATCCCCAACAGACACAGTAGTTTTTCAAACGCTCTGGAAAAACTGCACACGGAATAGCACGCTATTGCTATTTACCCTTACCCAAATGTCATGTCCACGAAAATAGAAAAGAGCTTTTCCAAAAGAGAACAAACCCATTTCTTTATTTTCTTTCTTTCTTTTTTTTCTTTTTTAATAATAATTTTTTCCCCATGCACTTTACTAGATAATAATTCTGCATTTGTTATTGTCCTGGGCAGTTTACCCTTGAATCTCAGGAACACAAAAGCATCGCGGGTAAATATAAAACATATGTTCGCACAGGTTATGTGGCAGCTTTAACACTCGCAGCCCCATTCACACGCATCTCCACAAACGCACAGAGACACCAGAAATCCCAGCAAAAGCGCTGTTCCCGGGGCAGCCAGGCGAGAGGTGGTCCAGGAGAGCGGGGGGTTTTGCTCCGGGAGCAACACCAACCTACAACAAACAACCGGGAGGTCGGGGAGGGTGTGTCCGGGACCGAGCCGTGCCTCGGCCGGCGAGGGGATGGTGATCGGCCCTGCCGCTCCGCCAGGCGCTGACGGTGCGGCGTCCCCGCGTTTCACCATCAGCAGCTGCTTTTCCAAGGCTGTTTGTTTGTTAGTTTATTTATTTTTTTCCCCGGGAAGGTAGAGAAAGGGGAATGACAAGATGAAATATAATACAGAGATGTGAAGTGACCCGAGTGGCAGCTGAAGACGAGGTCTTAGCCGGGATGTGTTTCCCAGCTAAACTCTCCGCTGCTCTTTGGGGAAAACCAAATGCAGGTTGATGGAAACATCCTGTTTTGAGGGAAATGGACTGTACAGCCCTATCTAGCAGTTCCGACACTACTAATCAGCCTGGAAAAGCACTGTGAGCACAAATCCCGGGGAAGAGGGAGCCGTGCATCTGACACGACTGCAATTCAATCCCGATCCTGAAAGGGAGTTTGGAAAATCGCTGAGCTCTGAGGGGCAGAGCCGGTCTGCGGCGGCCCCTCCGCGGCTCGGCCCGCCTGGAGACCCGCGCTTTCCTCTGCCTGGAGCAGGGGCAGAGCCCCGAGCCGCAGAGGGGAAGGCAACAGATGTGGGCTGTGCAGAAATCCGTGGAACAAGTGCTCTAAACCCAGGAGGATTTCTCCTAATAGCGAAATCAGAGGGGGAGAGATTTCAGGAAAGAGAATAGCCCAATATAAGTTTCTAGAGTAGAATTTACATTTCATCCTGATTTGTATGTTACAATATGCAGACGCGTGCACGCGGGAGGGATTTGGGTGCCAACGGAGAGGGAGTCCCCGCGTCCCGGTCCTTCTGACCGCCGAGAGCATCGGCGCGGCTCTCTCCCGGGCCCGG
>NW_008239547.1:1071881-1072240 GCF_000691975.1 Corvus brachyrhynchos
ACGTCCATGTCCGCCCCCACCGCCCAAAGGTCACCGCGGCTGGTCCGGCTTCTCGCTACGGGCCACATTAGCGGAGCGGCCATTTACTGCCCCGGGATTGCAGCGCGGCCCGGGTTAGCCCATAAAGCCATTCACACTCAACAATGGGGATTTTCTCAAC
This sequence comes from Corvus brachyrhynchos, assembly GCF_000691975.1. NCBI lineage: Eukaryota > Metazoa > Chordata > Aves > Passeriformes > Corvidae > Corvus > Corvus brachyrhynchos. The sequence continues at coordinate 1,072,042 of NW_008239547.1, forward strand.
AATTAACAAGAAACAACATAATAAATCCATTTACAAAGCCCTCGCTATTTACTATAAATTAGCCACTCTTTAAGAGACCGGTGCGTAATTTCACACGCTTTACAGCCCCGGCTACATTTTAGACGCAAGAGCAAACAGCCCTGTTGGACCTTCTGCGCTGACCCCGCTCCCCGTCCTCTCCCGGGCCGGCTCCGCGGGG
>NW_008239547.1:1072735-1078284 GCF_000691975.1 Corvus brachyrhynchos
CCGTGTATTTGCAATGCTAGGGGTAAAGCCACCAGCAGCGAGGAGCAAACGAGAGATGGTGCGGGAGAGGGGTCCTCGGCATCTGGAAAGGACAGGGCGCCTTGTTTTTGAAACTGTCAATTCCCTCAACCCCTATTGTGAGCGCCTCATGCAAAACATCTCGGGCCTTTTAAAGCGGGGGCTTGTGAGGCCGCCTCGGAGAGAAAGGGAGAGGGGGAGAGAGAGGGGCCTAGGGCACGGGAAATAATTATATCAGCGCAGTGAAAAAATGCAACGTGTAAGCCCTAAACCCGGCTCGCTGTCCCTTCCCCGAAGGTTTTTGGTCAGGCCGGAGCTGTTAGACCGCGGCTTGCAGGGCCAAGTACCAAGGGAATGGGTAATGTCTGCAAGCGTGACTTCGGGAAGGTAGATCCCAAAGCCTCCCTCCTGATTTTGCTAGCCAGGGCTTTTCGTTTTCAGGCGCTCGTCCTTCTTTTGTGCTTCCAAGCTGACCAAATAGATCCCAGGATGAACCATTACATATTCTTCCCAGCAATCCTCTTAACCATAAAAACCACAATTAACAAGGTTATCCGTGTTTCATGTTCTCTAACATACTGCATATGTAGAATATTTTCCTGCAGATTACTGCCGTGTGTCAAAAATGCCACTTTTTTTACCCTTTTCTGTCTCAACCACTCGCACGTGTGAACAGTGACAAACACAAACATTACATTGCTCTCATTTCTGCAGAAACTTTAATTTATTGGCAACTAAATCTGTTAAAGGGATCAGAGACCATGTAAAAAAATCACCATGTGAATTGATTAAACAGCAAACTTAATACAACAGCTACCACTATTTTGCATTATTGCTAGTAGTGGCGTTTTAAATAAACAACCAGTAAAGAGATTATCCCACTGTAGTCAAGTAAGTGTAGCTTACAGAACCATCACTTCTTAAAGTAAATTGCTGTAAAGGGCAAGTTACATCTTTTAAGGCAATATACCTCGTTGCTGAAGGCATTACACGTGTTCCCCTTTTAATGTTCTAGAGAATTAAACAGAGTCCAAAACTTTCTTTTGTCTTCCATCTGGCAGCAGAAATATTCCCAGTAAATTTACCGGTGAACTCTATTTGTGGCAAATACTTACAGAGTATAGTCCTTACAGTACACACACTTCCTCAATTGCTTTTTCCTCTAGAAAATTCTGTTGATTTTTGTGTACACCAGGAATTGGAAAATGGTGGTAATTACTAACACGTTTTAAGTTTTATCTCATGTAAACATCATAACAAAATGGTAGCCTGTCTCCCTTGGAAAACCTTGGGTTTTCCTCATTATTAGAACTTACCTTTATGGGAGAAATTTGGTTATTTTTATGTAATTCAATTATAAGACTTCACATGTTTAAGGCTGAAATGGTAATGAACTCTGATCACAATAACAATTACAATGTCATCAGAAACAGTTACCAAAGTACCAGAATTGGACAGAATACCATTGCCCCCCCTCTTTTTTTTTTTTTTCCCTGGTGAGTCATTGTACCTGGCTAATTTCTCCAACGGTAGTAAAAACGCGAATGTCCCTGCTAGTGACTTGCACTAAACTGAGGTGTGCACGTGTGAAAATTATTTGGCTGTTTAACTCCTTGCCGTTTGCTGCTGCCTGGATGGAGGGCAGCCCAGCGGAGCAGCCTGCCGGGGATGCCCGGGGGTGCCTGGGGCTCCCAGGCCGCTGGCAGGGCTGGGCGCCATATTTCACGTCCTCAATTCTGCAGAGCCTATTTGGTATAAATTTATGCTTATACCTCCCCCTCCCACCCCCCACCCCGGATTATTTCGGAACCTGAAAAGGCACCTCTGTAATTTACAATTCCTGGCCAAATCAGCATATCTCTAATTGGAAGTAAACAGGGTCAGGGGACAGAGTTACTTTGAAAGTGATACGTTGTTTAACTGACAAGGCGAAATTTTGGGTTTCAAGTTTGCATATTGCACTTTTGCACAGCTTTTGGCTCTTTCTTTGTGGTTTTTTTTCCTTTTTTTTTTTTTTTTTTTTTTTCTTTTTCTTTTTTGGTCAAGGGAAGACCTTTGTCAGGCAGACACGGTTTCTAACAGAGCAGGGGGCTTTCCTGAGCAGTACATTTTGTACGTACTTACAGTTCTCTGGAAATAAGGCTGTAATCTGTGCAGCTCTAAACACACGAATGTAAACATTCATCTCAGAACAACTTCAGTAAGCAGATTTTTCATGACCATCGTAATTTCAGCAGAGCGGTTAAGTATGCAATGCACCTTTTGCAATTGGCAGCTTAAAGTGATGTGTGTGCATGTGTGTGTGCGTGTGCATGCAGGGGGGAAGGGTAACTCCACTGAAAGGCAATTGTTTACTCTTTCTAAATATATTTGGCTGCAGGTATTCTCAGACTAGGCCTTTTACAATGAGAGGAAAACTCCGGTGTGGATATAGTAAACAGAGCTGAAACCAGTTAGTGACTGCTTGGGATATTTGGAGACACGAGGGGTTGGGACAGGGCATCACAAAAGGCAGGAATTAAAAAACTGAAACCCAGGCAGTGGATTGCCAGCAGAAATGTTGACTTTGAGTCACACAGTAAACATTGCATTGTTGCTTTGTTTTCCTTTTTTGATTTACGATAAATTATTCTCCCGGGATTGATCGATGAGTGGAATCCTTAAAATTTAATTTGTGAATGATCTAGTATAAATAAAACGCTAATCCAAAGAAAGAAACCAGCAATTATTCATCCTAAACTCTGCTGATTCAGCAACTCAATTATTATTGCCTTTCTCAAGATGCAAACTTTTCAGGCTGTTTTCAGAGTTGCTGTATCCGTCCTCCCCCCGCAAGAGATACCTTCCCCCGTTCTCAGCTCTGCCTCCACCTCGGCCTCCAGCCTTTCTCTCTTTTTTTTTTTTTCTCCTTCCCTTTCTTCTTTTTTTTTTGAACTTACAAACGGAGAGGAAACCACGGATAACTGCAATAATTCAAAGTGTTTGGAATCAGGATGTTTTTAAACAGTGTTTTTAATTGAAAATAAAGCTAAAGCATGCTTTTCAACAGTGCAAATTTCCATAATTTTGATTTACTGCTTCCATCATCACAATATATTATACCAGCATGTCTTACCAAGGGCTAGACTCTAGAAGTCTGCCTGTTCGACTATTTTGATATTAAGTGCAAATATAGATAATTGCCTCTGATTGTCACGTGCAGTAGAAATGTTTCTGCTACATAGAGAGGATGGCAAGGCAAAAAAACCCACAATAGCAAATTTCAAGAGATGAGGGTAGAACTGGGAAGTGTAACATGGTTGAAACGCCTGAGTTTTGTTGCCAAAAAGCTATGAATAACATGGTCTTCTCATTTTGTGTAATCTTTCCACTTACGGCCTCTCATTTCACTTTCTGTGTTGTATTTACTGCTTTGCTATTTCCTCCAGCCAGCGTGAGGGGCTGGACCATAAATTGTACTGCTGGCCAGGCAAATATTTCAGTTGCTTTGCAAGTTTGTAAGGGCCATGTTCAGACCACAACTTAAGTATGACATTAGTGGATAACAGTAACCTTATTTAAGACCTCTGGGTGAAACAAAAAGGCTTCCCAATTGCAAAGAGTGGCTGTACAAGTAAAAAGACACCCTTTTACCAAAAATAGAATTCCACATTTATTTACTCGTTTCAAATGAGGCAGCTTTTCCCAGCGCTGGGGTCACAGGCGGACCCCAGTCTTTTCCAAACCGGAGAAAAAGGAGTAAGTGCAACTGCTCTTTGAAAAAGACACCCCTGCACCCGAAAACAAAGCTCCCAAAAAGTAGACTGCTGCCACATTGAATTATAGTGAACCCTTACTGTGCAACCATGTAACTTAACAAACTTTAACTGAATTAACAGTTAGACTTCCATTTTCAAAATCTAGTGCATAAATTTAATGGCTCATTCTAATATTTATTATTCAACCTTTTGACATTTATTTGCAGCAGTTGAATTGAGGTACTGGTGCATTATTAGCATTTAAACAGTAAAGTGTTCCAGCTCTACCATAATAACTGAGTTTAACTTGAGTCTTTAGCCTGAAGTACTCTGTGGAATGTAACATAATAAAAAAACAAAAATAAAAACAAAACCAATGCAACAGAGGAAAAAAAAAAAAAGCCCAAACCAACAACAACCAAAAAAAAAAAAACCCACCAAAACCCCAAAATAAGAAAACCCCACTGTTGTAATGATAAATAAAATAGTAATCCGGTTTCTGTCTTCACAATGTGATAAAACAGGATTCCAAAAGTGTGTATAGCATTAATGGGTTCGTACAAACCATGCTGCAGAGTTTTAAAAAAACCAAAAACGGTAAGAAAGTTAAAGGTGGTTCAAGAAAATATTTTCCAAACTACTTTATTAATTAAATTTCCTGAATTTGTGGCTAGGTGGAAGAGGTATTGCAGAACCGCCCAGCTGCCATTTCCATACAGGATGGGCCTTGTGAGGTGGTTGGGAATCCTTAGTGGTGTTTAAGGAATAAGCTGGCAACAAATCCCCATCATTGCCAATAATTAGTGATGGTGGACAGGGAAAATTTGCAATGAAATTAAATGGCCTTTTCACTGCTGATGCTACATTGCTGGCTACCCTTTTGCGTCTATTGTTAACTGTAAAATCATCCAGTGTTCCTTCATGTGTCTCGATTTTACCTGTAGGACGTGGGCTTCGAGCTGATTTCAAATTTGGTTTGACTGGAGGAGTCTGCAGTACAGGTCGCTTTCCCAAAACCAGTGTCCTGTAATTTTTTCTCACCCTTGCTCCAAATTTATACTCCCCATCCTCAGGTTTTGGAGTACCTAAAGTGCATGAGAGGACCTGACTCTGAGTCAGTGGGTTTAAGGAAGTGGTTTCTTTCTCAGTGCATGCAGAATCTTCCTTGGCTGTTAATAAAGCGTCCTGGTTATTACTCTCAGTCGCACCGTAAAACTCATCCTTAGTATCATTGCACTCACACTTTAGCTTATGTGTTGTAAGATCAGGCTCATACTCGTCGCTCGCACTGCTGTCCTCTATTTTGATTTTAATGCTGTGCAGGAATGGCAATGCCTTATTGCCTGTATCAGTGCACTGGAGCTCAGCTGCTGCTGCTGCCCCTGGAGAAGCAGCATCCTCCGCAGGATCAGTTTGTAAAGAGGGCAAATCCGTGGCAAATTCAATACAATGAGGGATTTTGGAATCTTTCTCTGAATTTGCTGCCGCTGATGAAGAATCATTATTTAAGAACCTAGCAGCTATTGTATTGTTATCTGCACGGTGTGTAGTAGTTGCTTGAAGGCATTTCCTTGCCTCTCTGAGTATTCTTTGTTGTGGAAATGCATTGTTTGTCTTTGGGCTAGGTGAAGAGGCCCCCTTTGCAACACAGTTAATTGTTAGGTCAGTACTCTTGGCATTATTGGAAAATTCAGAGTGTGGGAATGTGAGTTCGGATACCCTATCATCTCTTATCTCTGCGAAGCAGCTCCCCAGGCCGCCGGAGCAGCGCAGCGCCGGGGGGGGGGGAGCCCA
>NW_008239547.1:1078911-1086596 GCF_000691975.1 Corvus brachyrhynchos
GCCGTTTCATAGTTTACGGGGGATTTGCAAGGCGCCCGAGCGATTTCTGGGTAGCTGTGGCCAGTGTATTTACTAAAAATGTGAGGTAGATGAGCAGCCGGTAGCAAGGCTGTGTCCCCCGGGCGCAGAGCTTTCCTCCGGACGGGCAGCAGCGGCCGAGGAGAGTCGCTCAGACCCAACCAAAGTTTGTTCTCCTTCCAGAAGCCGGAGAAGGGGTCGGCGGGAGCGAGCTCCGGCCGGAGATCGGTGGCAGACAGCGCCCGGCTTAGTTTCCTCCGTTTCGTTTTAAGAACCCGTTCGGTTTTGCAGGATGTGTATAGGGCTTCCACGTCCTCTCTGGAGATCAGGGTGCATTTGGCGGCGTGGAAAGCGATGGAGTTGATGGCTTTGAGCTTCCTCAACTCCTCCAAGTCGCAGTGATGTTTTTTTACTTTTAAATGATCCATTCGCTTGTGCACGGTAGTTCGCGGGATGTTTTTGAGCAGGTCTGTAAAAACCTGGGAGAGTGCAAACATTTGCTTTCCTTTAATGATGAGGTAGCCGAGCCTCACGCCATCCACCTCTTCAAAACCCGACTTCAGGTCTCCCATTTCGTGAATTAAATTATTCCCAGCATTTGCAGAGAGAGAGAGAGATGAAAAAAAAAAAAAAAGAAAAAAAAAAAGAAAAAGCCACACACACACAATCCTCAGCCAGATGCTGTATTTGTCTCAAGGCATCCTGCTAATAAAATATAACAAAGGCTGTTATTCCTGGTGAATGAAGTGCCAAACTTTAGACAAAATGTTAAAAAATAAATTAAAAAATACCGCGAGGCTACAATCAATATATAATCTTAAAAATCAGGTTTGCCAAAGTGTTTGTCTAAGTTGCTGCTGAAGATCAGTACCTGTTCCCTTTCATTCCCTGCTTTTCCATTGGAAACTATGATAATGGAATGTGAAGGGAGGAAGAGAAAAGAAATGCAGCTGCTATTCCCGCCGCTGCTTTAGCTACAAATAAAATGACAGAGTGAAGTGAGCTCGTCCGGAGACACCTTCATCAATTAATTCCCCTAAAGCCAACGCTGATTGGACACTCCTGACAGGTGATGCAATAAAAATTGATATTCCACCCCTTCCCCCAAAAAATCTCCCACTAATTAGCATACCCTTATACTGCCACCTCCCCTCCCAAAGTAAATAATACAGTTAGTATATAAATCTTTCTATTAAACAATCCGAGCTCAAACACACTCAGCCCTCTCAGACTTCCTCGTCGCTAGCTTCGGAGGAAGGATTTGTATGCTTTTCCCCCCTATCGTTCCGTGTATTTTCAGCCTGTTTTGGACAAACGTTGCTCTTTTGTGCATGCCATGAATTTAAAGGACATAAGTCTGATCGTAGCGATGGAAAATCCTTCGGTAACGTAGCCGCTTTAAACTAGCGTTTTATTCTGCATTGTGTGGAAAATGAAGCTTAGCGAAAACGTGCAGAACAGCCTGGTATTTCCCCTTCTGAGGCTCCAAAGTTAAATGTTCGGTTGTTAACGAGAGGGAGTACTTACATTTTCGAGTTTCTCTTGATTTTCCTCTTCTGCTTAATTAGCTTTTTATAGCCGGGGACTAAGGTTTTTTTGCTGCCGGAATATCACGGGCTCCTGCACCGTGATACTATAACACTTTTAACTGAAATTCTGCCTGTAATATTGCAGGAGGGGGGAGGAGGACGTGAGCTCACGTCAGACCCATAACAAAGCATAGATAAGCCAGAAATGTATACACTTTTCACGATTAACCGTGCTGGATCACGAGCTGGAATGTCCTATAGTCCCAGAGCCCACGTCAGGATTCCTGCGTGCTGATTGCTTCCAGCAGAGAAAGGAGAATGTAAAATATCCAAGGTGCTTCCAAGAGCCTTTACGTAATAACAAAAAAGTGCTGGAACACACAATGTACGATATTGCATCGGGCTAGGATGCTTCTGGCTCGCAGTTTGCATGTTCCGCTCGGAGTAGCCCTGACGAAGCTTTTTGATGCTCCATTTATAGCAGCCCCTTAAAATCAATTTGAAGAAGCAGCATGAAGGTTTAACCTCTTCTTAGGAACGTTAAATTATTCGAGTGTCAAGAACGAGGATTTCGCAAATGTTGCGATAGCTGCATGCCTCTCCCTTGTCACGTTAAAGTGATGCTTGCGGTTTGCACGTTAGGCGCTGCGAAAAAAAAATCACCAATCTCTGCCGTGCATCCAGTGTTCCGCTGGATATAAACACCAGCACTTTTATGTATCACTGCACATCCAGAATTAGACACATCCGCGAGATTAATGAGACATCTCATACTGCTGTGACTTGGCAAAAAAATCGACGGAGGAAAAAAAAAATAAAAATCTTAAATCCCAAACGTCAATATCCACTCCGCATGTTGGCAATATGGTGCGTAGAGTTCGTGTTACCCCGTCAGGTACAGCTAAAAGAAAGCGCATAATCACTCTGTGAAAACGCCGTTTTGCATGCCAAGGCGAAATGCAGGCAAGCCCCCAATTTCACAGGAATTCGAGAGAGAAGTGGGAATTTGGAGAAGTGCATCCGGGAATGGAGGAAGTCTATTCAAGGGAGCCTCTAACTCGGAGGGCTGAGATTTGAAAAGTCAGCCCTGGACTACTGTTGCTCTCAGCGCAGATGTAATCGCCGCTGTTCAACTTAATCCATGTGATCCGTGTGTGTGCGAACCGCGATGCCTAGTTCTTCCCTCTGAAACCTGGGGATAGTATTCCCATCCGAGAAAGCAGAGCTACAGCAAATTACATTTTGTCCCTCGAATTAGAAAAGGATCATTGAGTGGATCTCGTGATATTTCAGCCTTTAAACGTAACCGAGAGGCAGCAGTGAACAATGCCTCGGCACAGCTCAGACCATCCGCCGAGTTCTCCTTCCCTCTCCTCGCATCTGGATCCCCCAGCCTTGCCTTTCTCCTGCTCGCTCGTGTGAGAGGCAAAAAAAGCAAAGTTTCGAGAGAAAACAGCTGCTGGCGCTAGAAAGAAATCATCGTGGTCTTTCTAGAGCTAGAGACAATAAGGTCGTTTAAAAATTCCTCCTGATGTACTTATATGCTGCGAACACCCCCACCCCCTCCCTACTGCTCTCCTCCCCCTGCTTTAAGGTTAAGGCTATGGAGTCAACAGTAAAGGAACAGTAAACTCCGAGAAAGCTGCTCAGAAGACGTTACCCAAAAGCCCGATGGGCTGAAAAGTCCTTTATTTGTCAGGTAGTTCAGCCGGGTCGGATTCCCGTGTAAATCCACGCGTGCGTTTGCACGCAGGGAGCCACGGGCACCCAGACCCGCGCCCTGCCGCTGCTAGCCTGGCAGTGGGATTCGGCAACTATTTTTAAAATGTCTTTTCTTTCCCCCCCCCCTTTTTTTTTTTTTTTTTTTTTTAATTCCAGCGCTACCAAACCTTTAAGAGTAGTGACGGCTCTTCGGCAAACCTCGGGCTCCTGAAAGGTGCGGCCATGAGCACCGGGGTCGAGGCAGCGCCAGATGTCGGCTGGGAGAAAACCACGAGAAGTCTTGGGAAATGTCAGGCGCCCAACCTACACATCCCCACCGTATACTTACACACACTTTCGGTTGCATATCTTTCTCCGCATCTCACACAGAGAGCTTTGTTTCTTTACTTCTCCATCATTTGGTTTGGTTTGGTTCTTTTTGTGTGCGTGTGTGTGTGTGCGTGTGTGCGTTTTCCCTTGGCCATCGGCACACGTTGTGTATCCGGGGTCGTCTTCAAGCAGGCTGGGGGAGATCCTGATAAACAGCCGTCAGAGGCCCCTTGCACACGCACATGCACATTAAAGGCAGGGGACTTGAAAATGGATTTGCACGCACACAGGGGATTGCGATCAATAGCCACCAACATTTATGGCTTAGATTGTTAATGTGAAAGCTGGTCAAAAGAATGAAAATGAAAAATTAAAGGTGTCTGGTGTCAATTACATGAAAAGTTATGCCATAATTTACTTACTGGGATGTATGCCTATGTGTTCGTGTGTCCATGTGCATGTGTGTGCAGACCCAGATGTACATGTAGGTATCTCTCAAAAGCAAGGGAGTTTCTTTGTTAATTTTGTGGACTGTGTCACCCTTGTTGGTGATCAAAGATGAACATGATTAAAGGAATGGATGTTTGTCTCACGTTTCTTAAGATAAGGACACCCAGAGATGACCGGTTTTGCCAAATACATACACATGCAACTACAGAGAGTTGTGTGTATGGGCACACACACACAGAGGCGATCAATCAAATGTGCTCCTTTTCACGTTGAGTAGCGTGCAATCTGCAATCTACACTCTATAGCCAGTAGTATTTCAGTCTTAAAACTGTCTGGCCGAAGGATAAAGCTCATTAGAAAAGAAAGAGCAAAATAATACTCATAATACTTTGCTGTAGACCTATTCCCATTTGTTGAAAATCACATACTTTTATTTTTGTAAACTTGTGTTAAAATATATATGCTCACAGGGAAGTGCTTAGCCATGTCATTCCAGATAGAAAACGTGTGTAACATTTAAAATACACCTTTTACGTGATGTTTTGATTTATTTTCATGGTATGATTATGTTTAAATACCAGTGCAATTTAGCCTGACCTCTTCCTTCTGCAATGTAGTAATGCACACACCATTTACAGTCTTTTAAACGTTTCATTGGGAAATGCAATAGCAATGTCCACCACCGGTTGTACTAATGGGGAGAATTCTGAAAATCTTCAGGAAAACCTAAGGGTCATGTGCATTTTCACACTAGGATTGCCACATTATTAGAATATTATTATTATTTATTATTATTTGTTAATGCTGGACTATGTCTTCAGGTATTGACAAGCATTAAATAAACATTTTGCTTTCATGACGCTGGACAGAAATACATATTTCACATAAGAACTTGATTTCTAACACTACACCCTGCTTCTAGTTACTGCTGGGCATATTTTGCTCAAGGAGGACACAGATAGAAAGCAGCTAGAGGCTATCACAAAGAGTCCAGTAACGTAAATATAATAGGGTCAAAGAACAGTATAATAGGATCCTTCTGCTATTTTAAAGTCAGCCAAATGTGACTGTAGTAACTAAAATTTGCCATAAATTCTAGTCAGACAATATATCAGAATGTATAACTAAATCTCCTAAATGTGTGGGACAAAGAAATACCAGCCATCAGCCTGGGGAAAAAAAATCGTAATCTGGCTAACACTCTTATGCCTAGAAGTTTTGGGGTTGATTTTTTCTTTTTTCCATTTTTTTTCTTCCCCCCCCCCTTTTTTTTTTTTCTCCTTTCTTCTTCTATTTTTTTCTTTCTTTCTTTTTTTTCTTTTTATAAACAGAGATGCAATGCTGCTTTTTAAGTTTGTGGTTTTTTGGTTTTTTGGTTTTTTTCCATGGGGGCTGAAGTGTTTCTTGCAGACTAGAATTTTGTGCAATTTATAATCACTACGGGCTAAGACTATTTCTTGAGTTTAATACTCATGGTAGTTTTAAAATACTTTTTAGCAGGAGTTTCTGGACACATACTACATGCCATGTTGTTTACTGACCCATAATCAAAATGCAGTGACCTTCTACCCTTTTTTTGCCCCTTGACCCATGCTGAATTCAATGCAGCCTTTATAAATTTGCAAATCCTTGGACGTAAAGGGGATTTGGTGAGGCTTTGTTCTGAAAGGATCCTAAAAGTTTGCATTTTTAATTAGACAAAGGTAAAGCAACAAACATTGGGAAATAAGATCCTCTCCTGCACATAGGTGATCACTCTTAATTTCTATGGTGGGAAACTAGATCTTAAAAACCATACCCTGCAAACTGAAAAGCAGTTGCAAACGAAGGAGATCAGGAGGTTATGAATTGCACCAAATTAGCAATGTGGTACAAATCACTTTCATGACGTAAGGGATAGCCAGGCCACAATCTTCTGGCGCTCCTCATCTCCAAGGACCGTGTGGATCCTGGTGACCCGGGGAGAGGGGAGAGCTAGCGATTTGATCTGGAGCTACAGGCGCATTCCCTTATCTCCTTTGCTATCAGTCAGTTTAAAGGACACCGTAATTATGATGGTGATAAAACAATGCCCGCTTATGTGTGCTGAATAAATAAAGAATGTTTACAGCCCCAGAATGTTTCAATTCCAATTAAATGCTATCAAAGAAAAGCCCCTCTTGCTCCCTCCCCCCTCCCTCCCTCTCCCCCACGACTCCCTATTTACCTTGTTGGTTGTAATATGGCCCTATGAAATAAACCGGCCTTCCAGTTTGCCATTAAGGCCACATCGGGAGGAGGGGGAGGAGGAGGAGGAGAGGGGGTGTGAGACAACATGCACTCCCGGTCCCACAATTACTTTGGGTCGCCTGCATCCTCCCTCTCTTTCTTTTTTTTTAATTTATTTTGCTATTATTTGTTTATTTTTCAATTGGCAAAGGCGTGATGATGCAGGGGGAAAAGGCACTTAAAGATCCTGCTCAAACCACCGGCCGAGGGAGTTGAGCTAAATTAATCCAGCGCCCTTGGGCACAGGAGGAGGGGGCTGTCCCCCCCACCCCCGGCTGCTACCCCGCCAGGGCCTCGGGGAGCGGGGTCTCCCCACTGCTCCTCTTCCCTCTGCAGCGGGGAGCCTTGGAAACGGGAGCCTGGAAATGCTTCACACTCACTAAGACACAAGGATCATTTCAAATATTCATTGTATCAGCAAATCTCATCATAATCAGATTAAAGCAAGGTTTGGGGGGGAACTGCCTGTGTTTCTGGGTGCGAAATGCCGACTGGACTACAAAGAAAGCAGAAAATGGGTTCCTCTCCCCCTGCCTTGGTGGCAAGGGGAGAAAAATGAAAAGCAGTAATTTTTGCGAAAAAAAGGACGCTTTAAAAAACTGTGATTCTCCCCATTCCACCCGGGTAGCACATTCCTGTCAGAGGTTGTTTTCTTTATAACTTTATGCTTAGCATTTCTATATGATGCTCTTATTTACTTGTTTTAAACTACAGAGACTATTCCTGATGTGGAATACACTGAGGTAGATTTTCTTCAGGCCAATTTGCTTTTAGCTTATCTCAGCAGATGGAACAGCTTTTCTACATTCAAGCTTTAAAATGTATATTTCATTGAGTTGTCTGGGGTGAGATGTTTATATCCATTTTGTGGAAGTGAGTGAGGAACCGAGCGCATTTTCAGGTCTGCTCGATAGACGCAGGCCCTTTTCCTTTTGAAAGTTTAGACCTCCAATACCCTCAATTCTACTGGCAGAATTAGGATGGACTTGGAGGGTCCTAAACGTGACCATTCACTAAGGCGGGGGGCTTGTAACAACGTGCTCGGCAACCTAATCTTACGCTAAAAAGAGCAGAGTGTAAAAGAATGGAATACAAACTCTCCCGACATTTGTAGTCGCTTCCAAAGTGGACCGTGCATTTTAAAGCCGATGGGAACGTGTGTGTTTTGGAGCAAAAAGGAGAGAAGGTAAGTGTTTATCCCTTGTATCCGCCAGTTCGGGTAGAAACAATGAAAGAACAAAGGGGACCACTTCTCCGTGTGAATATTTCACATTTTCCTCCTCCGTTTGAGCCTCACTGCGAGGGGCTGGCGAGGGGGCTCACTCCAGCTTTACCTTTGGCGGCGGGTCGGGGGTGCGTGGCACGGGGAGAAAGTTGCGGGGCGGTTCA
>NW_008239547.1:1087528-1088541 GCF_000691975.1 Corvus brachyrhynchos
CGGTGGGGCAGAAAGGGGGGTCTGAGGTCCCTGCCTGCCCGCGTGTTGGGGGAGCCGGGGCGCTGGGAAGAGGATTTGCCTGTTGAATTTCATCGCTGGTAGACGTTAATCTCGTGTTTTAAAGTACCTTGTCAGTGGCTTTAAGGAAATCAAACGTGACATTAATCAAATCACACAAATGTAAACATTTATAAGTTAAATCCTAATATTATGCAATTATTTAAATCGAGCCGTGGTTTTTCCTAAATGTCATGTTGTAGCTCCCACTCTCTTCCTCACATGCTTTGAGTTTTCTGCTGGATCCCGGTGTCTTGGTGTCTGCTCCATGGTGTTCTGAGCGTGGGGACAGGAATGCACTGGGCTGCAGGTGGCAAAGGACTGTAGCGCAAATATCTCCTGGTCACCTAACCAGGCCCATCAAGGTTAAAAAGAAGAATGCTTTTGTGAATTTGAGGACAAAATCCTCAAATACCTTGCATTGGTACAGTTCTCCCTGTGGGTATGTGAAGCGAGTGATCCCGTGTACAATCTCGAGAAGGATGCTTGGGTGGCTGGAATGTGGGCAGAGGTTCCTTTGCACCCTCAGTGGGATTTTTAGGCGAGGTGATATGTGGAAGACCCATTACATTGCGAGTCGGGAACGAGGGATAGGGGACAGGCGGACTTCGACGGCAGGCGCAGCACGAAGGCGAGCGTGGGGAAAGGCGAAGATGGCAGGCGGGATACGGTGGGAAGCGGCCGGCGCTGCGGGCAGTTGGCCTCTCCCCGTCTTCGCCCTTCGTCCCGGCCCTTCCCGTTCGCCTCTCCCGGCGGGGAAGAGGGGATTTGGGGGTCAGGGAGGAGAACAATGCTGAGCCGCCCTTTGTGCGCAGCACCGTCCCCTGAAGGGAGGGAGCGCGCAGTGCAGCGGGGCCGCGGCGCCTCTGTAGTGCTGCTGCTCTCCTGCGGGCAGTGCTCGCGGCATGCGGGGCAGGAGCCCGGGGCAGCGGGATCAGGGCTCCCATAGGCCGCCC
>NW_008239547.1:1088857-1090175 GCF_000691975.1 Corvus brachyrhynchos
CGCGGGGGACCCGCCGGGAAATCGGGTTCATGAGTAGAGAGGAGCCTTTAGAAGTGCCATCCACTGAGGGAGCTCCGTGAGGCTGTAGCTCACGTGTTACTTGGAAGGTAAAAAACCCCCCAACTACCGCAGCGGAATTGTACATAAAGTAACATCTGTTTCTGGGTGGATTTTAGAGCAGGACTTGTTAAAGAAATTGGGAAAAACTGCTCCGACCCACTGGATTTTGATTAATAAATGTAGCCAAAGAGAATTTTGGAAGGAACTATTCCTAAGTCTGTCTATAAAACCGAAGATTAATCTTATCCGGTTTTTCATATAAGCACCATGATGGATTTTTTTATCCCCCAAGTGATTGTTTTATGTTGGTTTGAGATTTTAAAAGATTTGTTTTATAGGAAAAGTGTTTGTTGCATTTTTCCCCCTGAAAATAATTAGAATTAAATTTTTTTCAGTACACCATTTCAGACGGAAGTTTCTCATGTATTTACATAGGGGTAGAATTAACTAACTTGATGTTCAAGAAAATTTCCAACAAGTGCCCTTAATCATCTAAGGGAAAAAATATGCATTTGCACATTATTTCTGGAAGATAAAATTAAAACGGCTAGGGACTCGTATTTGTGATAAGGAAAGAGTTTCTAGAGAACTGGTTATTTTAAGAAAATCCTTTCTAGGAGAATTGTGATTATTTTTAGCAAGTTATCTCCGAGTGCTTGTGAATTTATTTTAAAATATTAGAAGTGATGTGTAGACTTTTAAAAAGAATTAAATATATGCCAAGAAATTAACATTTTGCATAGATTGTGATCAGTAAATAAAAGAAATTAAAGGTTGATGTTTATGGATATCACCTAGCTGAAAATAATTCTGAAGTGACTTTTCTTCCCCCATGGACACTTGGGAAGTTGCATGCTTGCAGTCATTGTTTAAGATAATACCGTTTGAGACTTTTCTTTCACTCTTGCAAAACTTGCAGGCTTTTGTTGGACTCCTCCAAATAAAAACTCAGTTTGGATGGTAAAAAGCATCCATATTATTCAAAAGCTGAAGATGCAAGTAACATATAGAAAACACCACCCTGGTAATATTTAAAGGCATTAGCTGTGAAAATGAGGGAAGAATGATTTTTGCTTTTTTTACTTGTCCTACTCGAGTATTCCGGAGATGCATTTGCTCTTGATTGCTGCTTGGGAATTTTCAGAGGGTTACTACAAATTTAGAAGGCGTCATTCAAAACGACATTTAATACTCTTGTATTTACTAAAACAGTATATCTCTATTTGAAAACTATCTCATTGAAATGGAAAATTTAAAA
>NW_008239547.1:1090225-1095852 GCF_000691975.1 Corvus brachyrhynchos
TCGGAAGAGACCTTTTGTTGCCATTCTTCATGACTCTTTATTTTGTATTTGTGTGGAATGTGTTGACATATTTTATATATTAATTTTTTTTTCACAGAAGAGCATTGTTGTTACTTTTAATTGGGAAGTACCATGTTATAAAAATTACCCACATTCCCGACTCTCAAGTACCATAGTAAGATTGACAAAAAATGATCCGAGGCTTGTGTGCTTAATTCACCAGGAATGTTAAGCTTCCCATATACACTCTACGTGGTCAAGTTAGACTTTCGCTCTTAGACAGCTTTTAATGGTCAAAGTTGTACCTGGAGGAAATGTATCTATGTATATCTATATGGAATTGAAATGAGATGGTAACTAGCAGTGGGAATGCAGCTCACTGATCGAAAGACCTTTTTTTTTATTGCATTTGGCAACCTCTTTCTTTCACAGACACAATACAATTAATTAACATATTCTGGGGCGTGTTTTTGAGATTGGGAAGTGGTGGCCCCTTGTTGAGAAGAAAACACTTTAAATAAAAAAGTAACATTGTCTTGTCCAAATGGTAGTGGGAAAAGCAGAGTAGTATTGCTTATCCAGCCCACGGATGCGGTTGATTTACTCCAATTTGCTTTAGCATATAACAAACCAGCTTTTCCTTTCCCACGCTTATATTAGATATATGTGTTTTGTTTATACAAACCCATCTAAAATAGCTCTGCACTTAAGAGATTTGATGGGAAATTCAGCATGTTGTTTCTTGTATTTAATATGTAGTATAGATACCATTCCTGAATTGAAATAAAATAAATGTGACCTATGACACAACACAGTATCACAATGCTGATCGTAACACAACAAACATGAAAAGAAGGCTATTAATTTATATGGAATGTTAATTTAGCAAATCCTACCTAGAAACATACCCATAGAAGTAACTTGAGACTTGGTCTTGGAGTGATGCTATGTACATGTATTTAATATAAATCCACTGAATTAATACATACCTCATAAAAATCCAAACTTTGAAATGAAGCATTCTTCTTAGAATAAAAGCCCTGTGCTACATTTAAGTTGCATATAATCTACATTCCAGAGTTTACTAACCCAGCTTTTCAGGGCTTAATACGGTATTAATATTCAATATGGTTTGCTAGAAGTTTATTTCAGGTTCTTTTGTATCATACTGTAATTATCATTACTTTGACTTGACTCATATAAAAATGTGGTTAGCATTTAAATGCTTTTTTAATGTAGAGTATTATAAATTAACTGTCACATTTAACTTCTTTAACTTCTATCACTTACAGAATGTTAAATCTTTAAAAGGAAATAATCACTGCACTTAAAAACATCCTGTGCTAGGTTTCCTTTATTTAGAATTTTGGTTTGAGATTGTTCATTCAAAGAAAATCCCTTGTTTCATGTTTACTGTAAACCTCAGTCTGAAATTAACATTTAAATGCCAGCACTAGCAACAGAAGAAGTACTTGAAAACCACCAATTTTATCCATTGCTGCTAGCTAAGTGGAATTTACCGAAGTCTCCAAAAGTGATAATACAATTAAAAGCAAGAAAATGAATGCAATAGTTGGCGGAATTATTTCCCCCTCTTTTGCAGTCTAAAGAACTACAAAATTTGTAAATCTGTTCGCATAAAAGAAAATAGCACAACATATGAAGAGGCATGGTGTCCAGGAGATGCACTGACATGACCTCCAATGCTGCTACCTGTACTTGCATGACATGTAAATATACAGAGCAATGCAAATTCCTGATCACCAAGTGACTACATGTAAAATGTTGAAATGTCTAAATTATTCAGTACATTGCATTTGGATAGGTGTTAAATACAGATTTTAGCAGTATATTAAAGAAGAGGAAGAGCAAAAAGAAAACTTTACTCTTTCTCGATATAATTTAAGAGTAAGCATGTAAAGATACATTCACTTTATTAATGTGGGTTCTGTAGACATGTTATATCCTTCATAACAGAACATGGATAGAAAAAATTTGTTGGATCTAAGGCAGACTGCTATTTAAAATGCACTGCGTGCAAGGGTCAACATGTAAGAGTCGCATTTTATTTTGTGTAAAGTGACCATTTCACTGCTGTCTTCCCAGACATGAAGCCAATACCCACGGTTAGAAGGTATTTCAGTGAATGCTGTTAATGATTTAAAACCACATAAACAAAAGGCAGACAAGCATCAATGTATTTTAAATGGATAATGGAGAGATAGATCATTCTACCTATTGAATATCACTAAGCTACTGCAATTTTTCTGTTTTCAGTTGCATCTGTTTAGCTGCAGCACGTATCCTTTTGCACATAGGTAAAGATCACAGCTTTCTCAACAAAGACCCAATCTGAAAATGGAGTAAAAAATACTGTGAGAAGTTTGCTTTCTGGAAGGAAGTGAGTTTTCCTGCTCTACAGCTCCAGGTCCCAGTATCAGTTTATGTTTTCTAATATAGTATGCTTTTCATATGAAGTCTATGCTTTTTCTGTTATTTTTGGAAGATTCTTCTGATGATTATATACAACTGGTCATGTGGCTTTGTAAATTAAAGACTTTTTCTTGTTCAATGCTTTGTTTTATTCGCTAAAATTACAATATGATTTTTCACATTTTAAGGAAAAAAGATGACATTTAAACCAAGAGTTCAAAAATCTTAGTTTTACTGTTGCAACTGATTATTTTTGTAGTAAAAATTTGTGGCTCCATCTTTATTTTTGTTTATGAAACTGAAGTGCTATTCACTCATATATGCTTATGTTTTCTTGAGGAATGCCTTAAACTTTTAAAAACAATTTGCAATTGGAGAGTGTAATTTTCTTTAACTTACACATTCACTCCATTTGTGAAAGTATCTAAGAAAAATTGAAACACAGGATCTTCTTCTAAGTTCTAGTCTAACTTGTTTAGCTCCTAGATTTTGTAGGTTCCTTTAAGCAAATTGGATTTTCTCCTTGCATTTAGATTAACAATAAAATTATTCATTCTTACTCTCTGAATCATATTCCTTTCTAATTATTTTAATCTCTTATATATCACTATAAAAAGGACAGCCTTCCTTTCTTAAAAAAAGAAAATTTGCCTTCTGTGTCATGTCAATGCTTATTAAATAGTACAATCATAAGAACATATATGCTACAAGATTTTATGTTCTGATTCCATAGCTGTTATAGGCTTAGTGTTTGCAGTATTTATTTAGTGGTAATGCATTTCTTTTCCTATTTTGCATTTCAAAGGTTTTCTCTAAATGATTGTTTTACAGAACTATCAAGAGGTTATCTAAATTTTTCTGTCAAATATTATACAGTACCATAAAGTGGTAGTCATGGAGTTTCTTCCAGTCCATGTACATTCTTTCTATAGAAAGAATTAAATAGAAATCTATAAGAAGACAACAAATGTTTCATTAAATAATTGAATGTATTAGGCTTGACTGGATTTTAACCAAAGCAAAATTTCAGGCTGTTCAATACTGAGCTGGTGTGTTACATGGTGTGAGATTAGAATATTTTTATTTGAAAACTATACAGTAGGTGATGTGGCCTCGACAACAGCCACAAGTAGGTTTTTCACGAATATACTCTTGTTGCTATGGTGCAGCTTTAATCAAGTTGTTGCAAAGTAATTAGTTTTTTCTTTGGTGATGCTTCTTTATGAAACTAAAGATTGAGCTTTAAAATAGCTAACATTAAAAAAAAACGGCTTGGGAATTGATTGTACTAGTTGCTTTTCAAAGAAGAAATTGCAGGAAGACCTCAATGAATTAAAAAAAAAAGTGCTGAGAAAAATTTACAATTGTTTGTTACAAGTTTTACTAAATGTACAAATTCATCCAACAAAATATATTTAATATATTTTCATTTTAAAAGGATATTTATTTTAATTTACCTGTCAGGGAAATAAAGGATAGATTTGCTGCTGTACCGTGACTTTTTTTTTCTTTTTTTTTTCTTTTTTTTTTTTTTTTTGTTAGGGTTAGCAGAATCATTGAGAATGCTTTTTAAATTAGATGTAATTTTCTTGACAAGAATGAAGAAGGGCTGTGACACTATCTATCAGCTTCAAATAATTTGCATTTTTTTTAAACACCAAGATATATTAATTGCTTTATTTTCTTACAAAGTAGTTGCTTGCACCTGCAATTTTCAGGCTATTTTTATGAGCTTTTAAAGTAATAAAAATAGTGTTTTAAGTATGTTTAAAACAAATAGTTGTATGTTCAAATTTGTGTTCTTCACTGTTGATAGGACATTTGGTGCAGGGTGGGGTTTTTTTTGAGAGCAGTCTTTGATTTTACACGACTGAAACATACTACATTCCAGTTCTCTTCCCCTCCATTTTTTTCACATATCTTAAAAATTTCTAAACTCTTATGGCTATTTGGAGCATATATTTACAGAGAAATGCTTAGAATGTGCCCCAAATGGCTGCAATAATCTCATGTTTGGTTGGGCCTTGCATGTAGGAAGCTACCTCCATTCCTTTTTGCCTGCCTACCATTCTTCCTCTACCGAAATAATTTCACTTAAAACTCTCAAGGAGAGAAAAGAGCTTGACCTAAGATATCCTGCATACAAACTGCAGGCTCGGGTGTCTGCAGGGGGTAGAGTTGTGCCCATCCCACCTCTCCCTTCCATGTAGCAGTTTGTTACCTAATAAAACATCTGTACTTGCGTACAGGACTATAACAATGTATAAAATATAATCTGCATATGTGTAGGTCTAGATAGTGCTGTGTCCAGGAATGTACATAATTCAGTAGTGATTTGTACAGATACCAGCTAACCTGCCCTTGCAAAATCATTGCAAAAAATACAGCCCACACACAAATCCTGCTTCTCTGCCTTTTAGCATGATAATGAAGATCAATCAGTGATATATCTTCCTTGCCCAACACAAAATAAAATAAATAAACAAACAAATAAATAAATGCTAGGCCTGGGGCAAGTGAGTGACCAGAATTTTGCAAGGCTGCTTTTAATTTCTCTATGCTCCTAACAATCATCACAATTAGTTTCTTCTGCTACAGGCGTACCTGCTTACAATGGAGAATTGAATAGGCTGAGATTTTCCTCTCTGCTGACCACCTCAGCTCGCTCCCCTCAGTTTTTTTTTTCTTTTGCCCCCCCCCCTTTTAATTAAAAGAGACAACAGAATTACAGAATTGTTTTACTAAAAAAGAAACCCCAAGTGCTCAACTTCTAGAAAGACATGTCCACCTCTGAGTAAAAGTAGAGAACAGTTGTATTGAAGATGTTTGTTTTTGTGTGTCTGCGGCCTCCCTGGTTTCTCTATTTGCCAGATCTTCCGTTCAGCATCACTTTCGCTGCCGTGGCAGAGGAATAGCCAGGCAGCGCTGCATCCACCATGCAGCCATGAGTTTTGAGGGAAGAGGAAAGAGCGGGATTAATAATGCATTAGCTTTGCAGCCCCATCGTAGGAAAAATAAACAAAATAGTAAAAGTTGCGGTGAGGGCAGGCAAGTGGCGTAATAGCGAGAACGCATTAGTCCTGCAGGCACACCGAGGGGATATAAACAGGATAATAAAAGTTGGGAGCGGGAATGCATTAGTCCTGCAGTCACATCAGGGGGAAAAAAAACAAGACAGTAAAAATGATTGGGGG
>NW_008239547.1:1096779-1114273 GCF_000691975.1 Corvus brachyrhynchos
CTGCAATGTCGCAGTGCATCAAGGTGAGCGGGCAGGCGAGGGCAGCGCACCCGCTCCGGCCTCCAGTCTCGCCACTTCCTTCTTGGTGCTCCCTGTCTTCTTCCCTAGGGCCTGCTTCCTTCCCCCCCCCCGTTTTTCTCGCCTTCTTTCCCTCCCCCTCCCAGCTCCTTGTTTTTACCCATGAAGCCTGTTTCCCTGTTTCTGAGGCCACGTGCTTTCTGGTTTGACTTGCTCTGTCATCTTCTGCCCTACCAGTCTGTCTGTCTTTTCCCTCACATGAGACTTACTATATTATGTTCTCCTACGTCATGGCTGTGAGAAGGGAAGAACTCACCTTTCCAATTGTTTCCCCTTTCCTCTTCTCCTGTATGTTTTCTGTGTCTGTGCTTCCCAGTCTGCTTTTGCACCCTGTTAACAACCTCAGGTGCAACGTACCAAAGACTATCTAAAATTGCTTTCGGTATTTGCAGAACTTGTTACTATACTCTGTTCTGGTAGTTATTGCTGTATTTCTTCCTTCCTGTACTTGATCCCTGTTGTCCCTTCCTTTCCCAAGTTTGAAAGTTATTTGAGGGGCTGCCAGGAGACAAGAAGGGTTTAGGCTTGGAAGACAGAGGGACGTAGGAAAGACTTAGCTGTCATGTGATTTCTATCTCTGCTTGCCTTTCCTTGAATGTCATTTGGCTGATGTTTCCTGGTAGATGAAGAGACTTCCTGTTGTGGTTCTGCAGGGGGAGGGTGCTGTTTGGAATGGCTGATGCTGGATTTGTTTGGCTTAGTTGAGGCTGGTTGGTTGGTTTCCAGCTCAGTTCAGGAGCTGGCATGTTCCCTCTGTGTGATTGTTTTGTTTCTGTCAGTGGGTTGACCCTTCGTGTGAGGCAGAGGAAGAGATGATTCTGCTGCTTACATTGTAAGAAGGGAAGTCATAACTTTTGCTTTATGGTAGCAGAAATAAGGAATAAGGTGGTAGTTTTTCTGTACCGATTCCGAAGCAGTCATATGAACTCTGTGACTGGCTTTTTGTCTGCTTATAGGTGGTGGACAAATTGGAGGAGACAGAAAATCCTAAATCCAGTTCATTATTCTTAATGCCTACTGCATGTGAAAATGCTACTTGTGTGTGTCTCATGCTTGGTCTTAAATTGTGCAGAAGATGATATAATATAGTAACTGGTTGTTCCAAGTATATACTCCCTTGTAAGTTGACAAGTAGTAAGGAATAATAGTAATTTAAGGAGATACGCAAAAGAATTACTGATTTCTTTTAACATTGGATTGAACACAGAGGGGAGCTGACAGGATTTCTGAAATTAATCTGGTTTTAAATTGGTTATCTGTTGTCTTAAGAGCTGAGTAATGTTAACCAGTAGGCTGACTGCTCTTGTGGTCTTAGGATCGTGAAGAACAGTAAAACATGAACACTTCTAGAAGTCATACCTGAAACAGCTATTCATTTTGCATTATCTTGGACATCTTCCTTTGTATCTAGAGCCTTGCTGATATTTTCAGTGAAAGAATTGGATGATAGCAGCAGTTGGAGCTGAAATAGCAGGAACAAAAGTCAGTTATAGAAAGTTCTTAGTATAGAGAGACGCACTTCAGTAGGTACAAGAAAATGAACTTTTTTTTTTTTAAGTCATATCCGAACCTGAATTGGAATCTGTCAGGAAGTATGCAAAGTACTGCTTGGTCTAAATCAAGAAGCTGTTGTAGAGATCTTAAGCAGAGCAGAACTGCATGTTTTGATTTACTGTACCATTGATGTTTTGCATTTTGGATTTGATGTGTCATGTGAACAGAAGTGGTAGAGGAGGCATGTCCACTCTTTTTGTGGCCTTTCTGTAGTAAATGTAGTAGTCCTCATGGTCAAAGCTGATGGTCTGTATTTGCAAACATTAGTATTACCCATAAAGCTTTATTAACTGCTTTGGTTTTGTTATTATAATTAATTTTAGTTCAGAGGTAACTTCATGTCAATTGTTAAGCCATTGGCAAGTTGTGAAGGACAAGATCTCTTCATGTGTTTAAAGAAGCTTTTGCATAATAGTGGAAGTATAAATGAAAGGAAGCCCTGAAGCTCTGTAAACACTATCACGATATATCAGAGCACAAACCTGTGATGGACTCTTCCAGGCTCTAGGTGTACTCAGTTACCCTGGCAGATACAGAAGTACTTCAACTTTGGTCTTTGCCCACCTTGTGTTGCCTTTGGATCTCCTTGCCAGCCCTGTCTCTGAATTGCGTTTTATATTTGTTTCTTACTCTGCATTGTCACTTGCTAACCTAAATGTATGACTGCACATTTAAAATCTTCCCTCTTAATAGCTAAAGAGAAATTCAGAGTCCCCCCAGTCTGTGGCTAATATAGATGCAACAAAAACAAGATGTTTTTTTTCTCATGTTAAAGAATTTTATTGTACAGTAGAAAGGGCTTATCAGAATAGTTTGGCCTGCAGGTACTTGAATAAAGTATTTGAAAATCTGACAACAGATCTTAATGTGTCTATGTGTATGTATATAATAGGAAATTATTTCATTGACTTTCCTTCATGGAAATAAAGCTGCATTAACCAGATGTTTTTCTACTACTGTTGCATTACTATTTTTCATCTCCAAGCTATCACAACATCAATATATTTGTATAGTATAACTACAACTTACAAATTTAATCTCAGCTTTCTTCATAACTTTAAATTAATCATATTTTTTTTTCTACTTACACACTTAAACCTGATTTTTGTATTTAAGTAACATATGATTGTTGAGAATTGAGTCTGACATCATATCTTTAATACTTTGGGATTATCTTTAAGCAAAATGTTTGGCTTTTTGGTTCTTTGTTACTTCCTACGTCCATACAAATATTAGAATATACTCATAGCACTTGTGTTCTTGTATTTTCATTCCCTCAATAGTTCTTCAAGTTGCTTGGTGTGTGCATTTCAAACATGAGCAGTATTGCCAAATTGCTAAACTCTTTTATTTTCTGTGGAATTTTGTACCAAACTCCTGGGCTTGCTTTTATATACTATAAGAATATAGATGACTGTCTTGCAGATAAATCTGCATGTCTGAAAATCTCTTTCCTAAGGGTTTATATTGTAGCCTGGCTCAGGTTGCAACTAATCTAAGCCCTGATGCTCAGTTCAGTTTGTATTTACAGCTCTGTGAATTTTCTGGGGTAAAAAAGCAAATTTTGTTCAGTTCACTATGGGTTTTCTGCTTAAGACCAGTTATTTTACATATAAAAGTAAGAAAACTAGATAGTAAGTGTATGAATACATGTCTTATGAAGAGCTCAGATTTGTTATTTACTTTTAGTTTTCTCTTAAGAAAGACCTCATTATAATGAGCATCCGTCATTTATAGTGAAGTGTCTCACCTGTTTTGCAGGTAAATAAATAGCAAAACAGGTCACATATGAAACATTGCTGCTTTGAATGGTTATGTTACTTTTCAAGCTAATGTGGGGTTTTTTCATTTAACAAGTTCTGCATAATTTTTAAAATGCAAGCTTGTTGTACTTAATTGTACTTTTGTGATAAGATTTCGTGTGCAATGTATGGATGTCAATTTGACTTTCTTGATAATTAAAATTATGTGAGATCAACTAATAGTAAGCTTTTTAAGTAACATATTATTAGTACTGCAGTGCTATTTATGTTTGCTGAAATATTTTGTCTTGTTCAAAACAGCTTGCTATGGAATTGTTCAAGTACCCACTGGACCATGGTTTTGCAGAAAGTGTGAATCTCAGGAAAGAGCAGCCAGAGTGGTATGTGTTTTGTTTATTAAGTAACGCTAGTTATAATCCTTGTGTGGATAATACTTACCCAAGTGTTGCAGTAACAGTAGAAAAGAGCTTTGCTTTCTGTTGTAATTAATCTAAATGCTGTTCAGAAAGATGATTTGTCTTATTATTTTTTTAAAGTGGAAGTATGTAATTGTCTCTGAAGTATTCTGACAGTTTCAGGGTATGGGATTTTTATTTTTTAGGTGGTGGGGTTTTGTTTTAGTTTGGTGGGGGTGGGTTATTTTTTTTTTTGTTTGGTTGGTTTTTGTTTGTTTGTTTTGGTGTTTTGGTGTTTTGTTTTTGTGGTTTTTTTCTTTTTTCCCATTTTTTTGTCCATGGTGTAGGTTTTGGTTAATTTTGTCAGTTTAACACTTATATAGTTAGGTACAGGAAGTAAATAAAATCTGTGTCCAATTTTCTTTTACAGCAGCTTTAGGTTGCCCCTTAAAAACTTCAGTCTAGGAACACTCCCAATAAGTAGTGTTGTTAATTTCGAAAACGAGTGCTTACTTGGAATGTGATACTTAGAATTGAAGAAGTATTTTCTTTCTGTTTTTTTTAATTTATTTTGTGGTAGATATTTGGGATTCAGATAATGCTTTTCTTTTTTTTACCATGTTTACATGAGGTTTTGTTTTGGTCATACTCATATGTTGTTAGAATGAGACTGGGTGATGTCAGGTATTTTTAGAAAAAGACAATCACATTTCTCCCTACTTGGCACTTCTGTCTTCCAGCAGAAGAGGAACTGAGAGAAGTGAGAGTATTTAGAAAGACTAAGCTGTTCCTTTGCCTCCGAAAAAAAATTTCATTGGAAGAGAAGGTGGTGCAGCATCTTAGAGCAGTGTGTAAACTGTTTCTAACCTTCATATCTGAAAACAAATGAGGAGTCAGAGACCAAATTTTCAGTTACTGTCAGTGGCTATCAGTATGTTTACATAACCTGTTTGCTGTACCTGTTTCCTTTTCTGATAGAAAGTGGTGTAGAAATGATAGCTAAACTAACTGTTGAATGAATTTTTGGCACAGGTCTAAGGAATCTCATGCCTGTACTTTTTCCCACTTTTTGCCACTAATGTTTTCATAATGCCCAGGATAATTGAGACTTAGTTCTTCCAAAGCAGACCTGTTGGTGGGAGCAAGAAGGGATTGATTATTGTATGCTCTTCAAGTATTCGTCAATAGAAAATCAAAACCCTTTCTAAAGAAAAGCTGTTTCTTTTCTTGGGGAGACCATCAGATGTGTAAAGTTTTAAGAGTAACATTTTTTAATGTTGCTGAGTTTGATGTGTGCAGGTTGAGAGCAAAGTTAAAAGTACGGAGGAGAGGGAAAGATGGCTGGTGGCTATAAAAGGATTTTCCAAGGGTATGATAGGGAATCCTCATCGTGGTTTAGAACATAGTTAATCCTGGCTTCTCGTGACACAAGGAATGAAAGAGAACTGTCCAGAGTTCTATAATAAAAAATGTCTGACTGCATTATGATAATTTCTTGAATTTACCAAGAGAATAGCTTTGATAGACTACTTTACTTTGCTGTTTGAAGTGAAGAAGGAATAGTGATAAACTTAACTGAATTCTCTTCCTGGCGTATTCTGTTCTTGTTTCCACAGTGCCTGTTCAGGTCAACAGGTTGATTATTGATTTTGTTTTGGAAAAAAAAAAAATCCCATTTGTAATGTAGTGTAGATTTGAGTGGTTCTCAGGTGAAACCAATTGCATGTGAGATATAACAGCTGAATTTTTAACAACTACTTGTATGTTAGTGAGTGAGAAACATAATGGCTGTATCTGAGGTGTCTTGGAGCAGCTCTTGACATTCAGAAACTAAACTCCAGCCCTGCCCTCAGTATGGAAACTGGAACTTTACAGTAAGCAGTTTACCAGACCCAGAAGTTTTGACATACTTGCTTACAGAAGTGTCATCACTGTATGAGACTGAAGCTTAGTTTTTCTTTTGGCCTTTTTGCCTATAAACAAAACCAGAATTAAATTAACCAGGTTACATTGACTATGCTTCTGCTTACTTTTAATCTTTAAAAAGACCTCAGTATTGCACTCAAGGCATATTTTTCCATGCTGATGCTGCGTTGTGTGTTTTTGGGGTGTGTGTTTCTTGGTTTTTTTTTTTTTTTTTTAAGCTTCAGTTGCTGGGCAAATAAATTCATTCTGATAAGCAACTGCAGTTAATTGCCCACACTAAAGTTAGTCTTGCTTTAACAATGAAAAAAAATGGACTACTCAGAAGCACATAATGCAAGTTGATGGGTCACCAGAGAAGGTCACTTAACAGCAGACCAGGACAGTTGGCTTCCCATATACTGTCAAGTGTTATACATTGGTGTATACTGTGTTCCCTTTCTTGTGTGTGCTGCTTCTAGGCTGGTACATACTGGGTGGGAGTGAAAGTGGTGGCTGGTTGACTTCTGCATGTTTGTTGGTGAGCTGAGAGCCACCGTCTTGGCTGTTGAATGGTCAGTTACTAGTTGGAAAGCACTGCTTTATACTGAATTTTGGTTCCAGCAGGGTCGCATTTTCCTGTGTGTGTGAAAGAAACTGACTTCATAAACCTGAACTGTTTGCATAATGGGTATATTGAGGTGACTGGTAATTATTTGACTTACTTTATAATCATGCTTATGTACGCACGTTTTAAAATCACTATGTAAGTTTTTAGCTATTGATTGAAAAATCTTAGTTTTCTGTAAATCAGCTCATTTATCTTAGCTGACCTGTGGTGAGCTGGGAATGCAAGTCTCTTCAGGATGGGTGGTGACTGCTCCCAGCTTTGCCTGTGTCAGCACCAGCTGTTGCTATCCTGCGTAGTGGGCTCTTTTGGCGTCTTCAGATGTACCTGAACTTCTGAGTCAAAAAGCAGGGCAAATACATATTGATGTAGAAAAAATTAATTTTGAGGTCTGTGTGAGGTTGTATACATATGGACTACTACATGAGGGACTTTGGGTCCTGGCTTGAGAAATTGCATGGTGTGTGTATGTTGTCCAAGGACTGATAGTTCTGGTACCCAAAGAGAGACTGGAGAACTAAGCTTAGGATTTGTAGCACAACTGTTGTTCAACAAGACTTTTCCCCCCATAATCCTGTTATGTGTCAAACATCTTCCTTGATGATCTTAAGAATAATTTAAACATTGTATATAGTGGGGTAAAAATAGACAATGTGTTTGTGGTTTACTACAAGCTATTACTCTTCATACTCCTCATGAAGGAGATGCAGTAATCTGTGTGATAGAGATACCAGGCAGCAGGGAGGAGTTCACCATTTGTATGGGTAGCTTGGTCAGGCTTTGTGTAGGTCTTATTCCTTGTGAATCCAACTTGATTATTCAGAGAGACCAGGAGACCTCAATACTGATTGTCAGTGTTAAGAATTATAGGAAATTTTACTACCTCAAAGCGCAGCTCACATGGTAAATGTGAGGAGCTCAGATGCTAAATGTGAGGTTGGATTGCTTGCATTGCAGGTGTATCACTATGCTGTTGATCTGTTTCACTGGAGTATGAATATTGTAAGCCTGTCCTTGCATCTGGAAAAATCACTTTGGACTTGGTACAACTTACTCTAATGTCATAACAGTGGTGTTTTTTTCACTTGGCATTTCTGTGTTAATTTTCTATAGTGGGGTGGCTTATGAAGTTAAATGCAGTCATGGTCCAGAACTGAGTCAGCGCATTTGTGTGACACTACAGCTTGTCTAATAATCCACCTGGATTTTAGTCCTTTAGTCCTTAGTGCAGTGGGGGCTGTGACTCCCTGTGGAGCTAGCTACATAAGACTTGAGATAGCATCCATCTGGATCTCAGCTCAATGTGGCATAACTGGAGTCTCTGTGTTTGCACATGTGTTTCTTGGAACTTCATGTGAAGACAAAAACACTCATTGCAGAATAAGTTTAGATTGTACAGTACTCAGTACCTAGATGTTCAGAGCAGTAGAAATGCAGCTATACTGTTTACCCATTTAAGGTATGTTGTGTGCTCATAGCGATAGGTTCCTGCTGGTTATTCTGCCAGACCTGAGCTGCACCTGCATCTGTTGCACAGATGATCCAAAGTCTGAACGCTTGAATTTTAATTTTTTTTTAAATCGTTAATATAACAAGAATTGGAGCACTCGCCAAATTCTGTTTTTTAAGTATCTTTTCTTCACAATTTTTTTTTTGTAGAGTTGCTCATAAGAATTGTTTGATCCGTATCTTTACACGTCACCCCCAGCATTTATGGTATAAAATAAGCATAAGTGCAGTATTACTTGCCTTTTGCCTAAACAGAAAGAGGCAAAGAAGGAGGAACTAGGAATGCAGCCTTTCAATATGCAGGCAGGCTTGTGATCAGAGCTCTGACACCTCTGGCTCAACAGGCTGCCTTCAGGGGAGTGGGAGCTCTGTACTTATTACAGCTACATCTGTAAACTAGAATGAATGTTGATAAATATGGTCACAATACAAGTAAACTAAACTTTATTTTAGAAGAGGAAAACTTGCTGGGTTTTTTTTCTTCAATTTGAAATACTGTCCACCAATAAAGACTAATAAACTCCACAGTCTCTTTGAAGATATCTCTTGAAATAGTTCTTAAAGAAATGTTGAAATGAATGTTTCTTTAATGTGTATCCATACTTTTCCTTAAAGGACACTTTTTGTAAGAATATTAGTACAGCTACTTTAAGAATATTGTAACTAATATTACTAGAATAATTGCTTTAGTTTTGAGCGCACTACAGAAAAGTTGATCTGTGTGCTTCTGTTATTCATCTGGCTTTTATGAATGACTGTGCAGTCTAGAAGGCATTAGGCATTAGTTTGTAGCTGGATATCTTGAATAAAATGTCTGCCTAAAGATTACTTAGGTAGAACATATTGTATTGGGTTTGTGTGACAGGGTTTTGTTAATAAGGGGGCTACAGGAGTGATTTCTCTGAGAAGCTTCCAGAAACATCCCCTGTGTCTGACAGAGCCAGTGCCAGCCACCTCCAGGACAGACCTGCTGCTGGCCAAGGCCAAGCCAATCAGCAACTGCGGCAGTGCCCCTGAGATAACATATTTAAGAACAGATAAAAAACCCCTGCTCAATAAAAACTGCATCTGGAGAGAGAATGTGTGAGAGAAAACAACTATGCAGATACCAAGGTCAGTGAAGAAGGAGGGAGAGGCGGTGCTCCAGGTGCTGGAGCAGAGATTCCTCTGCAGCTGGTGGTGAAGACTCTGGGAAGGCAGGCTGTCCTCCTGCAGTCCATGGAAGCTAACCGGGGAGCAGAAATCCACCTGCAGCCTGTGGAGGACCCCATGCTGGAGCAGGTAGATGCGCCTGAAGAAGGCTGTGACCCCATGGGAAGTCCATGCTAGAGCAGGTTCCTGGCAGGACTTGTGGACCTGTGTAGAGAGAAGCCCATGTTGGAGCAGGTTTGCTGGCAGGACTTGCGACCTATGGGGATTCCATACTGGAGCAGTCTTCCTATGGGACTGCTCCCCATGGAAGGGGGGGCATGCTGGAGCAGTTTGTGAAGAGCTGGAACCCGTGAGAAAGACTTAGGTTGGAGGAGTTGTTGGAGGACTGTCCCCTCTGGGAGGAACCCCATGCTGGAGCAGGGGAAGAGCATGAGGATTTCTACCCCTGAGGAGGAAGAGAAAACAGCATGTGATTAACTTACCACAGACCCTATTCCCTTGTGCTGTTGGGTGGGAGGAGGTTGTGGAAATGGGGAGTGACGTTGAGCTTCGGAAGAACTGAGAGGCGGGGAGAAGGTATTTTAAGATTCAGTATTTATTTTCTCATTATCCTTCTCCGGCTTGTTTGGTAATAAATTAATTTTTCTCCAAACTGAATCTGCTTTACCTGTGATGATAACTGGTGAGTGATCTCTCCCTGTCTTTATGTTGACCTTAAGAGCCTTTTCTTCAATTTCTCTCCCCTGTTCAACTGGGGAGGGGAGTGACACAGAGCTTTGGTGGGCACCTAGTATCCAGCCAGGATCAACTCACCATGGTGTGTCTTGGTGCCACAGATGGGGCATAAGGACGTCAAGATAAGGAAAGTAATTGGAAGAGGTAGCAGGCAAAAGTTGGAATGAAGAAAATTAGAGAGAAGAGTGGAATGATTGTGGAGACTTTGTGTTGCTCTGATTGTGGTGAAGGTGAAAATTTTTATTTTGCTTCTGTTGATTGAGTGGTGTGTGTTCCATTACATAGATGCATGTTTCCATTACATAGATGTGTGAGCGTTGTTTGCTTTGCATTTCATGAGTACGGGAAAATATTTTTTCCTGTGCACATTTTGTTGGTGTATGTAGTGAATACAGACCCATAACGTTATTGTACTGCAACTCAAAAGATGAGAGAATTGCTTAGCGCTGCAGTGTCTGGTCATCAAGGTTTGGAGTACAGGAAGTGCAGAAGGTGCTGCAGAAGTGCAGTATAGTTTCTGTGTACTTCCCCCATGTATCAAAGTGGGAGTATTAACACCATTTCTGACTGTGCTTCCTTCGTGCTTTTATTTTTCCTTTTTGTGTGCTGTTTTTCCTTTTTGTGTTTTTCCCTGCTTGTATACATACTTGTTACTTGGTTTCTAAATATGAGTCCCTGAACTTACCTGAAGCACTTCCCTACAGCAGAGAAAAGGTCTACTACTTTTCTTTTAAGTTTTGATGTAACAGGTACTTCAGTAAAGACTCTAAAGGTTCTGTGCAAAATTACTAACCAAAGCGAGACTAGAACAAAACATTTTCCCTTACAGGAATTGCATAATCCTTATGTGGAAATGTTTTATGACTATTTCTTTCATTGTATTCACTGGCAGAAGTCTCTAAAGTAAGCAAGGAGTTCCTCAACTTGTGAGAAGCCTTACTTAGAACTGATGCTAACATTTTATAAAAGGTAGGAATTTTTAGGATAAAGCTGTGGTGTGTTGCAGAAGAGCATTGAAGTGAACCACTGCATACTGTATTTTCTCCATGTAGATTGAATTGAGTCAGTAGCATACTTTCAGGCTGATAACAAAAACTTGGATGTTTAGTTGGAAATGCAGCCAAATGTGACAGGTGTTTCTTGTAGCCTTCTAATGGTTTCCATTAAAGATCAATGTGTGAATCTTAAACTTTATATATGTTTATAATTTGGATTCTTGCAACATCTAACAGGGCTTACTAGTCTTGAATATGTATTGGGAGATACATGGTTTTGGACTTCTGAAGCTGGAGTAGTCAGATCCTAATACACGTTTTGCGTTATCACTATGTTACATTGTACTCTACGTTATCTCACTTCTTCTGTTACCTTACATACACTGAGTGAAAGTATGACTAAATGTCACCTGTAGTACTTACTGAGTGGATGGTCTTGGAAGAATGTCGATTTGCATGTTGAGTGCCTCTAATCTTCTTGTCATAGTCTACAAATTTATTATCTATAGTAGATGTTTTTGACAGAGCTAACTGAATCTGCATATATTTTTATCTGATGCATTGATAAAAAGAACTGGGTTGAGTCTCTTTAATTTATCCAGGTATAAACCCCAAAATGCTTCAGGTAGTCAGTCTGTTTTTCTTCTACCTGTCAACCGTCTGCTTTAAAAAAAAGTTCTTTCCTTCTCCTGGGACAGATGACTCAATAGAGATGGGACAGAGACTTGGCAAATTTGTCAGCATCAAGAAATGGTTGTTTGAAGATGAAGATGACTTAATTTCTTAAGTTGTCAAGTTGCAGAACATAGCACTTTGGAAGAGAAGCACTGACAGCATGCATTCGTTTGCTCTATTAGTGATGTCAGCCAGTTGGGGATTCGTGGATGTGGCAGAAGATACTTTGATTCCTCTTGGTTCTTTGTTGTGGTTTATGAGCACTGGAGTCTGGTGTGAATCATAGGCTGGAAACATGGCAACTTTGATTTGCTTCTTTTTGGATATTTGATTGAAAAATTGTGTAGATAGCACCTTGCTGACTTCTGCTTCAGATCCTGGCATGGTTGCAAGCTATCATTTATAGAGCCATTTAGATCAAAATAGTGAAGATGGGTATGAGTTTATAAGTTTATAATGTCTTAAGATACCATAGGTTGAGAATATTGATAAAGTATATTGCTATCCTATTGTAGTTTAGAAACTGATAAATAAGAAAGTGTGGCTTTGGCTTTGTGGATAGCAGCCTCTTCTTTGGCTGGGCCATGTATTCCTAAAGCAGCTCATCCTTTTTACTGTATTGAGCAGGGGGAAAATGAACTTTTGACTTTTGCAAGTATTACAAAGCATGGATGTTAAAACAGAAATAAACACTAATGGGAATTTTCATAGTACCTAACTGATTTTAAAGAAAAAACACAAATCATCAGTAAAATAGCAGAGTAAAAACATTCGATATGAATAGATAGCCTAAGTTTGGTGTGAGTAGAGGTTCAGTAATTTTCAGCAGCTGCTGGAAATGCTTGTGAGTTTTATTGGACTTTCTGGAGACTTTAAGGGCTGAGATGTTGATCTTCCCTGGTTAATCTTTGTATGTTGGCAGTAGTGATGTTGCTTCATAGAAGATGGCTTGAAGTAGTGAATGGAAAGATATCACTGCATTCTGAGGGCTGGGGTAAGCTGTTGCCAGCAGATGTAGATGTGGTCAGTCTGGTGCACATCCTGTTCTTGTGCTAACTGCCTGTAAATTCACATCTATTGATAGAATTTATGCGAAGATCTAAATTTCCAGATAAAAATGTCTTGGCAGCAGTGTACTGGTTTGCACCACTGTGCAAATTGTCTGTGGGTTTTTCTTTTTGTTGTCTAGTCCTGCAAAAACTGTTCCTTTGTAGGCTCCGAGATACTTGTTTTTCTGTAGATAGCCTCTGATTAGCTAAATTTGAGTTAGGTTTTCTGTTATGTGTAATCTAGTTGTCTGTGGTTCTTAATTTCAATTAGCACACTTTTATTGAAGTGTCTTTAGAATATGGTATCTCTTACAGATGGAGCTATGTTTACATTGGTTGTTCAGTACGATATTTTTCTGAATCTAACACAGATTAATCATTAAAATTACCCCAATTTTTCCCAGGTTTATTAGGGGGGAAAAAAGAATTTTTCCTATTATCAGTGCTTTCATTTCAATGTACATGTGTTATTTTTTTTACTTCTATTTCTTTTCCTATCGAAGAAAACACACTAGGGTAAGAGGAATGTGGAAAGTATGAAAGGAAATTAGAAAATATAGGATTCTTTCCCGTGGAGAAAATGAAATACTAATTTCAAATCCTTTAGGGGAGAAGGAAAATAAATAACAAGAACGTTTTGAGCTTAGAAAATAATTTTCATCAAAAGAAGTGAATATAACTTCAGTTATGTATAGGTTGGATGATGTATGTACAGCATTGGCATAACTGAAACTCTAGACATGATTTTTAATAAACTTTGTGTTCAGAGCTGTTTTCTAGATGGTCTTTGTTTCTCAGAATATTTGTTTTTGACAGCAATAGGTATGTGCCTGCCAGCATTAAATTGTTGTGCATTAACTAAAATAACTACTCATGTCAAGATCTTTACCCTCATAAGCTAGTTTTTAAATCCATATTAAGATATTAGGGTATTATTATTATATTAATAAGGTATTATTAGAAGTATGTAAGACTACCTAGCATATTTGAAGTCTGTAGGATTGGGAAAGATCATCTTAGATACAATAAATTATATTAGAGGTCACTTCTAGAGGTGTCTTTTTTTTCTGGTAACACCCAAGGGTGAGACAAAATGGTGTGGAATACTAGTGAAGGCAGGTGAAGCTGTACCATAGAACTCGGGACGTGAGTACCTGGACGCAGTCAGTTGTGCTGCAGGCTTCTGCAGCTACTGATAAATGGGAGTCAGGACTGCTACGAGCATCATGGTCTGCCAGCTGGAAAGCCATCGATGAGAAACTAATCCTCTGATCAGCTGCTTTGCGTGCCTTTGTAAATCTGTCCATGTACTTTGGGGAAAGTGTGTTGAGTTAGTGCATTTTGATATACTCAGAAATACCCAGTAGCATGGCGTGCTGTAAAATAGATGTATTTGAAAGCAAATTCAGAAGTAAAGCAATAGAAGGATTTCTGCTTAGCAATTGACTCTTTCCTCCTAGGTTAATTTAAAAATAGTCATAAGAATTTGAAGGATTCATAGAATCCTTCATAGAAAAACTCTTAAAATTATTGAATCCAACTGTTAACCTAGCCACCACTGTGTTCACCACTAAGCCATGTCTCTAAGTGCCACATCCACATGTGTTTTGAACACTTTCATGGATGATGATTTTGCCACTTCCCTGGGTAGCCTGTTCCAATGCCTGACCACCCTTTCAGTGAAGAAATCTTTCCTAATATCCAATGTAAACCTCCTCTGGTGCAACTTGAGGTAATTTCCTCTTGTCCTATCACTTGTTACCTGGGAGAAGAGAACAACACTCACCTTTCTCTACATGCCTCTTTCAGAGAGCCAGAGATGTGGAGTTGTAGATAAGCTATTCCCTGAGCCTCCTTTCCTCCAGGCTAAACAACCCCATCTCCCTCAGCTGCTCCTCATCAGACTTGTGCCCCAGACCTTTCACCAGCTCTGTTTGCCCTTCTCCAGGACCTCGATGTCCTTCTTGTAGTGAGGGGCCCAAAACTTGACCCAGGATTTGAGGTGTGGCCTCACCAGTGCCAAGTACAGGGGAACGATCACTGCCCTGGTCCTGCTTCTTGTCCCGCTTGCCTCCTTCCCATCCTCTCTGTCCCCAGCCTGTAGCACTGCAGGGGTTGTTGTGACCCAAGGGCAGGCACAGGCACTTGGCCTTGTTGAACCTCAGAGCTCTGGCCTCTCCCCATCAATCCAGCCTGTCCAGATCCCCGTGCAGAGCCTTCCTGCCCTCCAGCAGATGAACACTCCCACCCAGCTCAGTGTGTCTGCAAACTGACTGAGGGTGCCCTTGATCCCCCCATCTGGATCACTGATGAAGATATTAAACAGAACTGGTCCCAGCACCAAGCCCTGGGAACAGCACTGGTGACCGGGCACCAGCTGAATGTAACTCCATTCACCAACACCCTCTGGGCCTGGCTTCCTGACAGTTTTCTGCCCATCCAACAGAACACCTGGCCAAGCCATGAACAGCCAGTTTCTGCAAGAGATGCTGTGGGAAATGGTGTCAAAGGCTTTATAAAGTCTGGGTAGACACATACACAGCCTTTCTCTTATCCACAAAGTGAGGTCACCTTGTCACAGAAGAAGATCGATCAGGTTGATGAATCAGGACCTGCTCATGTGGCTCAGTCTGATTTCCCTGGTTGTTCTGCATATGCCCCATGATGGCACTCAAGGTGATCTGCTTCATGACCTCCCCAGCACTGAGGTCAGGATGATAGTCCTGCAGTTCCCTGGATCTTCCTTTCAGCCTGTCTTGTAGATAGGTGGCTCAGTTGCTAATCTTCAGTCAACTGGGACCTCCCTGGTTAGCCAGGGCTGCTGGTAAATGGTTGAAAGTGAGTTGGCAAGCTGTTCTGCCAGCTCCCTCAGTACCCTTGGGTGGGTCCCATCCAGCCCCATAGACTTGTGGCTAAGTGGCACAGCAGGTCACTGCCAGTTTTCTTCCTGGATTATGGGGACTCCATTCTGCTCCCCTCTTCTGTCTTCCAGCTCTTGTTTTCACTAAAATGTGAACTAAAATTTGCAACAACAACAAGTGGATTTAACCATTCTGTTTGATTAATGATTAACAGGAGCAGCAGAATAAAATGTTTTGTCTGGCAAGTTTTAACTCCTGTTGATGAAAAAACTTGAGAGAGGTTGAGTGTTGGGTTTCAAGAACTGTTAACGCTGATTGTAACTCACTGTTTTGTTATTTGTAACTTCATGGATCACGTATTGCAGTCTTGTAGAGTTGTTTCTTTCAGTTAAATACTGTTGGGGCTTGGGGTTTTGGTTTTCTTTTCCTGTTGTCAAGCAGTGTGAAACAGTAATTCTGTGATGAAAATGTACTTTGGAGAATAAAAACTGTTCTGGAAGTGTGTTATGCTGGGTATATGCACCTTGACAGGGAACATAAGCTTCCAAACTGAGCATTTTGCGTATATGGCTGATTCGTGTTAAAATCTTGAAATACATGAATGTCAGGGAAATATCAAAACAAAGTTGAGCCTAAGAAATCTGTCTGTATTACTACCAACATAACATTAGACTGTTTCAAGTGTATGGTGTATTTCTTTATTTATTTATTTCTCTATTATTTAAAGTAAGGCCTTTGGTTGGACTTCCATTCTCATTTGTAGCCAGTGTAGATAATGCCACCTCCCAAAGAAGGTAGTTACATCCTTTATATCCTTTCCCAACTGCCTGTCTGTGTTCCTGTTATGTTTATTATCTGACATTTTTGTTTGTGAAACCTTATGGAAAGGTGGCTCAAAGAAGTAATCTGACTGAAAAAAACAGTACTTATTTTTAGGTTGCTGGTTAGGATTTCCATATAGTCAATTGAGTGCTTTTCCCAGAGGAAGGAAGGCAGTAGAAAGTACACATCAGGGATGGCCAGTGATCATCTTCTGGCATCACAGTGCAATTATGCTACCTTAAAGTGAGCTGGTAGTAAAGTCAGCTGGAACTGCAGCCTGATTTCTTGTCTAACTTTAAGGAACTGTGGTCTGTTTAATCTGCTGTAGATCTTCTTGTGTTATTTAGGTTAATGGGTCACATTGAAAAAAACGTTTTATTGCCTCGTTGCAATGCTGGGAATTCAGTCCTGCAGGATTTTACTTGGTTGACAGTCATTATTCAGGTGAATGGTTCCAATGGCCTAGCTTGGGCCACAATTCAGTAAATTACTTGCACAAGAATTCTTTGACCTTTGTTTTCTTATAACGAGAGACAGCATATAATGGATGTCTGCAGATGACGCTTTATGAATGTGCTCCAAATTTTTAGAACCCTGAGGGAAAAACAATGTTATAGTCCTATTACTATTTTTTTCCTTCTCTCTTGCTTGTATAGTCTTGTCCTTGTCTCTCTTTATCTTCCCTATTTACCATGTGCCTTTTGCTCTTTCCCATTCAACATGAATAAGGTAGTCTCTTGGATTAAATCAGCTTCTCTATGCCTTTCCACTTGAAAAATTGGTTATCCAAAAAGACTTGAATAATTATATTTGTATAATGTTACCTAATGCTGGTTAAGGTAGCTCTTAGTCCTGATTAAAATGGAAAGGCATATTTATCTAGAACAGAGGAAGAACACTTCATGTCACAAAGCAGTGGAGCCAAGTTGGATCGTAACTGATTCAGTATGGGAAGCTGGAATTAGTTAGTTCCTTGTTTTCCTTTGGTCTTCCATTCTTGCAACTTTTTTCTGATGAGTATCTTTAGTGGACACCTCCATTTTTGTTTTTTTTTTTTTTGGTTATTATTTCAGTTCTTTATTTCTTTTTGGTTATTTTTACTTTTTTAATAATGTTGGGGGAATAAAAAGTTTCTTTCTTCTTCTGCATGGATCTCTTATGCTTCTGACTTTAGTTCTCTGCTGGGTGATGTTTTAAAGACTCCTCAGGAGGCAGTGGGTTTTTCATCAGACACAGGCAATCGCAATTCGCCTGAATGCTAAGGTTATAGGATCAGTCTTTGTTTACTTAATTAAGTTGCTGCTTATGTAGCTCATAAGTGAGTTGTGTCAGTCACGCTGTCAGACTCTTCCAGCTTCACAGCTTTGAGATTGGTC
>NW_008239547.1:1114315-1160630 GCF_000691975.1 Corvus brachyrhynchos
ATCCATGAACTTAGTCTCTTCCACCAAAGAGCTGCAAAAACGAGATGTCCTTACACTCTGTAAGGACAGGAAGGAAAAGGATGATGTCATTTTCTACAACTTCATTGTGTTCCTTCAGCCAGTATTTGTCTCTTCACTCTTCAGATCTAATTCGGCTGCCTGTACCTACAGCACCTCATGTGCTGCTGCACCTCCCTCTGTGGGACTAGTGCCTTTCAGCACACCAAAGGATGTGGTAATTCTCTAGGGTCACAATCAGCCTCTGTATTGTTCACATTTGCAGTGCTTAACCTGATGATGTTTATCTGAATTGTTGACCAGTCATAGCAGCTTGCCCTGTTTGTGCTTTGGTATCTTGTAGGTGTCGTGTCTGTCCCTGCTACCCACTCCCTCTGCCCCCACAGCTGGTTTAGAAGTTCCCCACAGTGTTTTTGAATGCTCAGACAATAAATCTGTGTCAGAAATCCTTTGCCAGAGACAGGATGTATAACATACAATTGGAGAAGAGGGCCCTGTAATGGTCAGTGTGCTCAAATATTAGAGACCATCTGTATGGATCATCACATTATTCCGTGTACTGTGTTGCATTATCAACCTGCATGATAAAAAATCAAAATATTGCTCCATCCATTTTAGAACTAGTAATAAAGTGTTATTTAAAGAAAAAAAATTCTCTGCTAGCTACTTGTCTCAAGGCATGAGATTCACTGTTCCCACCTGGCAAAGCTCCTGGTTTTACTCTGTGGGATCTATTGAAACTTGGCAGAGCAGAAGTGGGTGACAGAATCTGAGAGTATGGAGGCTGGGAAGGAGTTAGGTTCCTAATGCAGAGAAAGGGAGTAGAAGGGGTCGGGGTCACTGTCTGGTCTGTTAGCTTACTAGGGTGCTACTTTATTGCAGATTGTAGCCAGATTTCATGGCACCAGAGGTGCTCTGTGTCATCAAAGGGCAAATACCTCTGCAGAGTTACCAATTGTCAGCACCATGAGAGCTGAGTGCAGTTCTGCAGTCAAGTTTTCTTCCACTGTCAAAGCTTCCCCCTCTACTTCAGTTTTCTGTCTTGCATCT
Organism: Corvus brachyrhynchos; assembly: GCF_000691975.1. Taxonomy (NCBI): domain Eukaryota; kingdom Metazoa; phylum Chordata; class Aves; order Passeriformes; family Corvidae; genus Corvus; species Corvus brachyrhynchos. The sequence continues at coordinate 1,115,384 of NW_008239547.1, forward strand.
TCTCTGGTTGCAGCCAGGACTGCAGAGGATTAATGAGGGACCTGATTCCTTGTAGACATAGGAGACAAAAATAAATCAGGTGGAGCTGATGAGACTGAATGGCACATGCTTAACTATTCTGCATAAAGGCTAGGTTCAGGTCGTTGCAGCTTAGTGTCCTGTGATCATTTTGATATATTTTGTGGTAAAGTTTGCAAAAGAAGCTTGTTAATTTTTTAATTACTAACACTGCAGTGCTGTGGCTCCCTGCCTTCAGTTTTGCTGATGCAGCTGTTTGTGGGATTATACTTAAATTGCATCAGTGATACGGCCTGAATTAAAAATGTTAAAAAGTTTATTTCATGCCATTTCATTGATCTGTTCTAAGGGGCAGCCCTACAGATAGTTGTGTCAGTAGCTGAGGGAGTGGTAGAGGGAGAAATTAATGAGGGGGAGGTGAAGGGAAGAAGAGAACCTCCTAAACTGGTTTTGCCGCTAGTGAAAATGTATGTCAGACTTCCATAGGCTTGGAGAAGTGGGGAAAGGTAGAAGCTGTTAACAGCTTCTCTTCTCTCAGATAGATCATCTCTTCTCATTGGTTTTAAGCTGCTAGCTTGCAGCTTTGGGGTGGGAGCAAACTTTATTGCACTGTGACCACCAATGTATACCAGGCTTCTTGCTTTAGGAATCTGGTTCAGTGTATGAGAAATTCAGTGAAATGAAGCTACCGTGTGTCTCTCGGCACTTAGTATTTAATGTTTGGAGAGCTGAAGTGTTAAGATACAGCTCACAAATATACTGCATATGTAGGATTTTGTTTAAAATGAACTGAGCAGTTCATTTGTGTCTTGACCAAAAAAAACCCAAAAAGGTGTAATGATCCCAGTCTGCAGGCAACTTGCAGAATGTTTTCAGCCACTTTTCTATCTAAATTTCACCATAGACTTAATGCTGACTTTCAGTAAATCGCTGATCATTTCAGTGTGAGAGATGAGTGAAGCAAAAGACAAAAGGCTACAGTCCTAAAGATTCTTCTTTCTGTGTGCAGCTCTTTATACCAGTGCACTGAGAAAAAATAATGTAAGAATTTTTCTATTCTACCCTCTGTGAAAGCCTCTGCTGCTAATATAATTTTTCTTACAGGTTAAGAAAGATAGTCTTACAAATTTCTTACAGGTTAAGATAGTCCTCAAGATATACTTTAGCCATATGAATTTCAGGAATGGAATTTCTAGTTCCTCAAATAAGTTTACACAATCTGTTTCTGAGGCACTTCTAGCCTCATAGGCTCCTTTATCTGCGGTCTTGTCAGTCAGCTGGTAATGGAGAATAGGGAAAAGGGAGAAGAACAGGTGTCCCACTCTGTTTGTAGGATATGGTGTTAAGTTCATGTCTGATGATGTTGATTTGCTTAAGAAGATTATTAGGTTTGTATGCTTTGAGTTGTCCCTAATCTGGAAATATATAAAGGTTGTAATAAGGTGATTCCTAGGTATAGAATCCTGTGTAATGGTGTTCCTGTGCTTGTAATTTGGAGCACTTGAAGTGGAATGTGTGTCAAATCTGTTAATTTCTGTCATCTCTGGTTTGGAATTGGTTCACATGCTTTAGGACACTTAAGAGATAAACATGATATTAGAAACTTGGTAGGAGGCAGTGATAGCAGAAAAACTATTCTGTTGTGAGCCTGTTGTATGTTGGAAGAATATTACATCATAGATGGCTTGGACCCAGGACTGGAAGGGACACTAAGCAAGTTTGCAGATGATACAAAACTGTCAGGAGCTGTTGAATCCCTCGAAGGAGGGAGGCCCTGTAGAGAGACCTTCACAAATTAGAGAGCTGGGCAATCACCAACAGTATGAAGTTTAAGAAGGCCCAATGCCAGACACTGCACCTGGGATGGGACAACCCTGGATGTACGGACAGACTAGGGAATGAGAGGCTGGAGAGCAGCCCTGTGGAAAGGGACCTGGGGGTCCTGGTCCATGGCAGGTTGAACATGAGCCAGCAGTGCCCTGGCAGCCAGGAGGGCCAAGCGTGTCCTGGGGGGCATCAGGCACAGCATCACCAGCCGGGCAAGGGAGGGGATTGTCCCGCTCTGCTTTGCACTGGGGTGGCCTGACCTCGAGTGCTGGGGGCAATTCTGGGTGCCAGAATATAGAAAAGATATTAAACTATTGGAGAGTGTCCAAAGGAGGGCCAGAAGGATGATGAAGGGTCTTGAGGGGAAGCTGTATGAGGAGCAGCTGAGGTCGCATGGTCTGTTCAGCCTGGAGGAGACTGAGGGAAGACATCATCGGCGTCTACAACTTCCTCATGAGGGGAAGAGGAGGAGCAGACTGTGATCTCTTCTCTGTGGTAACTGGTGACAGGATCCAAGGGAATCTGTCAATCTCTGTCAAGAGAGGAATGTTCTTCACGCAGAGGGTTGTTGGGCACTTAACAGGCTCCCCAGGGAAGTGGTCTCAGCACCAAGAGTGCTGACAGAGTTCAAGAAGTGTTTGGACTATACTCTCGGGCACATGGTGTGACTCTTGGGATGGTGCTGTGCAGGGCTGAGAGTTGGACTCAGTGATCCTTGTGGGTCACTTGCAACTCTGCTTATTCTGTGATCAAACTTACGATTTCCAGACATGCGGTCTTGCTACAGTTGTAGGGATAAGTCAACTTCCGACCTTTTTCTGAGACAGAAAGTGAGGTTGATTTTCGTCTCTCTGGATAAGTGGGAGTCAGCAGAGACTGTGTGGTCAGCCATAGTTATGTGCACCTGTGCTCGTCATATCCATGGCATGTATTTGTGATTGACCACCTTGGAAAATACAGAGATGCTAGAAGAAGGAAATACAGTAGGGAGTTTTTGGACTGTGTCCAAGCTTCTTGTCATGTAAGTCTACCCTATGCTATAGTTTTTGGAGGCTTGTCTCCAGAATTCCAGGGTGTGGAATCCACAGGTGTGGAATTGGAGGTAGAACTGCAAGTAGCTTTAATGGGTGTCACAGTTTCAAGATCTGGAGGAGAAAGCTTTATTTTTCACAAACTAACATTAATACTCAAGTAAAGGTTAAGGGAAAACACACCCATTCGCTTTTGAAGAATGGTTGCTTCCTTAATATCAGATAACAGTTTTAATGTGTATGGTTTCTTTTTCAATGCTTCTATGATCATTCCATTTTTTTATTTTATTTTTGCTTTTTTTTCCTAGAGATGTGAATTATGCCCTCATAAGGATGGTGCTTTAAAGAGAACAGATAATGGGGGTAAGTTTTATTCTTGCTTTCTGTGAACTCTCTTATTTTGTATGAGGCAAATCTGTGGAAAAAAAAAAATACAGGGATCCTAAACATAAACCAAAACACTGACTGCTTTGGAAAGAGATAACTGATTTACAGTAACACTTTTTTGTCCACTTTAGGTTCAATTTAGTTTGAGGACATCTATCATTATTCTTAGTTTCATTTTTAGGAAAAAAGTTACAATAGAAGAACTGCATTTTAACATAAGATTTTAATGGGTAAAATGGATGAATTTTATATGTATTTAGTTTGGAGCCTGAGCATCTATAGAAAGCTGTTGAAAGTGCACCATTCATGGAGGAAAGTGGAATTTTTATGTCTATAGTCCAGACTGAATGCACCAGTGCATTTTCAAAGGTTGGGTCTTTCATGCCTGATTTAATAGGTTCTGTAACAAAGAAGTTAGAGCTGGAAAGTTGCAGTAGTGATTACGTCTTCCTTGCATCTTTCTAATTTCACTGTTCAGGTTATCATCAGTACTGCTCCTGCTGACTAGAACTGCTGGAGAAAGTCTCCAGTGAATATCCGGTCGTGATTATGTTTATACTAATAGTTGGTTGATATGAGTGAAAAATTTCAATTAACTTTTCAATCACTTTTGGAATGCCACCTTCTCTCTCTAGTAGATACTTCTAAATTCCCATTTATCATCTATCTGTATAGCCTGGTCATTTTGATACTGAGCCCTTTCTCTTGTGAGAGGAGAAAGTATGATCAGATTCTGGATTTCAGTTGGACAGTTTGTGTAAATTGTATTCTGCAGATTCTATGCTGTGTACTAAATATTCTGGCTAATTTATATCTTAGCTTAGTGTTGATGCAGCTTTGCTATTTCTGTTGCAGTTGAGTTGCAGGAACACAGGACCTGCTCATATTTGTGCTGATCTACCCTTCCCTTGCATACCTTTGACTGCTCTGTTCATACATATGTATATGCTCTAGGTTTACCATTCTAGTGTCAACTGACTCAAACCCATTACTGAACTTAGTAGCCAGTACTTAAGTCTTACTCCTCTTTTTTATTATTCCTCTCATGTTGACATATGCAGTGTTGAATTAATTTCTTTAGAAATGGCAGCTGGACACTTCCTTTTTTAGGAAATAGTAATAAGAAAGCCTCAAACTTCTTGAAATACAGAGTAAAATTTGTGAAGTATGAAGTAGCTGAAGTGTTTTCTGGTTTTATACTTAAAGTAGTATTTGGGAATGCTTTGCTATTGTCTGTGGTGGTGTTGAAACTTTTTCTTTGAATAAAGTCTTGAGAACTTACTTTGATAGTGTGCATCAAACATCTGAGCGTCCTATTAGTTCCCTCTCTCATGGCTGTATTAATTGTAATTATGAATTCTTGTCTGAAAGTGAATTACTCTGTAAGATTGAAATGTTTTAAGTTTAAATAGCAAAGATACTGCACTGTACTATAATTTTAATACCCAATTGTTTTCATCAGTGAAAGCTTCATACTGAAAATTTCATAGCTGAGAGGCTTAAGAATTTATATTTTCTTCTATAAACACCCAGCCTCTGTAACAGATCTTGTCCATGGTGTTGAAGTTCTACTTTGTGGACCAAATATCCTTTAAATAACACCTTTACAGAAGGATGTGCACCTTGGAAAGTACTTTGACTGGTGTTCCATTTGGGAAATTTTCAATCTTACCTGAAGCTTTCCTTTCAAAGAGTTGCCTGACAAGAGATTGTGCCAGAAGATTTTTAGACTTAAGGAAGTACTGTTGAAGATCAGGTGGCTTGCCAGTTGAAAATGGCATTTACAGTAGGTTAATACTTAATTTTTTTTTAACGTTGTTACACCTTTTGTTGCCAAGTGAATCATAAAAAGATACAGGTATTTGACAAGAAACTTGCAAACAAACATTTCTGATAAAACCTTTTAAGGATCCAGCTTTATAAACTTGTAATTAATGCAGTCTTTCTCTAAGTATAGAAATAATTAAATGGTCTTAGCTTTTCAGAACAAGGGCAGAAATTGCTGATTTTAAGTCAGAGGGTTTTTCTTCCTTCTGCCTTCTGACAACAAAAAACTTCATTTTGTAGCCAGAAAAAAACAGTGTGCTTTTTGTTTTGAATATGCAGATAGCTTAGCCCATACATGGTCTGCTGCTCCTGTAGGTTTTCTTTTAACTGTCTTCTGGATATTTGCTTTATAATAAGGTGAAGAACTGTGTTTCGGGCATTGAAGGTACTGTATTTTCTTTTCTGTTAGGAAGCTTAATGGTCTACTGAGCTTTTACTATAGGGTTCCATGATTTTCTTAACCTGCTGTTACTGCAGTGAGGGTCTTTGCTATACATTGCTTCTTCCTCCTTTGTGGTGGTACTAGCATTTAAAATTTTTCTTTTTTTCTGCCCCTGCATTCCTTTTCAGCTACCTGAAAATTCCTGTGACCCAGCTGCCCGTGCTAATGCTGATACAAGGAATGGCCAGGAGTATTCTTTTAGCAGCAGCCTGTACATTAGCTGTCGTAAGTCAGTTGCACAACTGTAACTGAAGGCAGCCTAATCTTAGAGCTCTTCTGTAATGGTGTTATCTTGCCTTTAAGAGCTCTGGGGCACTATATATATTGCAAAGTAGTCTGGGAATCAAACTTGTGTTGTTTATAAGTATTATTAACTTATTATAATTAATTGACTATATAGTATGGTAGCATATGGTGTGGTTGTGTTGGTATTTCGTGTTTTGTCCTTCCCTCCTACCCCCCTAATAGTGCAAGGTTCCTCTGTGTGCATTCTTCCTCCTGCTCCCTGTCCTTTTACTGGCCTGTTGCTGCTTGTCTGACCTTTTGGAGATCACTGTTTTTTTAGATTTGCCTTTTAGGTTTTATATTTCTGTTTGGAGTCTGTTTGACTCTGCTTCTGCTGTGCTTATCAGGTTAATGGCGGTTCTCTAGTGCCATCTATGGCAAATACAGAATTGCAGTGTCTTGGTTTGAGAAAAATTTGGAGGAAAATGTCCAAGATGAACATCCCTTTGTTAGAAGGCAGATTTCAGCAGCCCCTCCCCCACCAGGTTCAGAAAGAAATTCCTCGGTGGAAAGTGAAAAAAACCCTATTTATTTAACAAGCAAAGTGCATGCAGGCATGGACAAAAGAATGAGTAATGTTAAATAATAAAACCTCTCGCTGTGGAGAAGAAGCCTGGGTAGATTTCAGAGTCCTTTCTGTGGGTGTGACTCTGCCCTCTCCAGAGCTGGGGTTTGGTGTGGGCCCCTCCACATTGTGGGGCCTCCCAGTGATGTTGTTCCAGACCAGAGCAGAACAGTCCCAAGAAAAGTTCTTGCCTCAGCTAGCAGGCTAGCTAAAAAGCAGAGTGTTAACTCTCCATCTCTCTCCTGAGAAAAGGAGCCGAGAGGTGGGAAAAAGCAGGAAGGTGCTTTCCTCGGCTCTGTAGCAGCAGGAACACAGGGGAGTGCGTGTGTCCTTGAGCACAAACCACTCTGAAGAATTCACCTGGCTTCTCTCCCTGCCCTCTCTTTTTCTCCCTGCCCCTTCTTCACCTGCCCTCTCCTGAGAAACAGCTTAAAGACGCAGGAAGGCACAGGATTCATGTCTGCATAGGGCAGACAATAGGGAATACAGTATCATACAGTCACCCCAGGACATACAGTTTTCAATGATTCCTTAAATAGGGCATTATTGGAGCAGTACTGTCATGGATCTTACAGAGAACTTAAGAGTGACAGCCTGAGATAGTAAGAGGAGGGGAGCGTATCGTGGAGGCCAAACATTTGTCCTGCTCTCTTTGTCACTATGGTCTAGATTCTTGAGAAAGGTCTTGTGTGCCTTCTCAGAAGTTTCCCAGCCTACAAGCGTTTATGCTTTGGGACTTTTTGATCCAGACACAGTATTTTTGTGTTTAATGGAAGACGAGTGCATCACAGTGTTCCCTTCTGTATAGAGTTTCATGTCCATAATGTTGTGTGGCAAGGCGTTGTGCAGTTGATCAATACCATGTGTCCATGGGGTTTCTTTTGACCCTCTTACCTCATGGTTTTATTTGATGCCATTTGGTATTTGCAGATTGGGGTGGCAAAGGTCATTTATTCTGTGTTCACCTTTCCAGTACCTCTTCCCATAACCTTTTTGGGTACATGGGAGAGTACACAGATGCCTGCCTGTTCTTGGCTTGGTGATGGTGGCTACTGGTGCTGTAATCAGAACTTGTAGTGAGCCCAAAGAGATAATTCTGTCTGAATTTGTATGGAATATGTCCTAGTCTGCTTCAGTGTCCCTCCTGTGCTTTCCCTTGTCAGAGACCTAAACTGACCTTGAGCAGGAGCAGCCAAAGTTCATTTGCACATGCTCATTCAGTCTCTGCACTGTTTGAAAATGGTCATTCTGCTCCTGCAGTTGCACAGATCTCAGAAACAATACTCTTGGATTTAGCTGAATGGAGTCTGAACTTGTATCGGTGGTGTGGCTTGTCTGTCAACAGGTTTATCTGTCCTAAGGATTGTTAAGAGTTGACTGTATTTAGCTACACATTTGATTTAATTAATTTTTAAGAGTAATAGGACATAGCACAGTTATGAGCAGGGTGTTGGTAAGAAATTTTAAGAATTAGCTTTGAATAAGTTTTAATATTTTGTCTGCCTAGTATCTGTGACTGTCTTAGGGCTATGGTTAAGTTTTGTGAACAAAAAATAATCCTTCCTGCATGTGGACTTTATTTTTACATAAGCATTAGGACCTTTTCAGTGTTCAGAAACTGGAATTATATAAATTCAGTTAGACTATTTACTGTTTTTCAAAAATTTTTATATATTCTTATTAATACTAAAAATAGAAAAGTAAGATTGAATTGGAAAAGGAACTTTTCTCTCTGAATATATTTGTTGACAGATTTCCTTGATAAATTTGGTATTCATGTTCATTTAGGGGAACCTTTGTGGTTCTAAACATGACTGAATATAAAAGTTTTTTAAAATTATAATTTTTAAAATATATAAAAATCATATGTATATGAGTTGCTTATTGATTTGCTGTCTTATGTGTAAGAAGGCTATCGAAAGATTAATTTTACTTTAGCTTGGTGGATTGGTAAGTGGATTAGTAGTTGGATAAAGTATAAACATGTTTTCTGAAAAACAGAGAAGTAAGAAGTAAGCATTTGCTTGAAGATACTTGCGAACTGTTGGTATTTGACAATTTCGGGCCTTTCAGTTCAGTATTATTGCCTTAACTGTTGCCGTAATTTCCTTTGGATTTTTGACACTCAGTGAGGAGGAAATAAAATCATGACCATTTGAACTGATTATAGCTTTTTGAATCCCAGTTCTTTTATCTTCTCATAATACTGAGTATGCATTCTGTTTTTTAAGCAAATTGTTCACTTGTATCTAATATAGTGCATCTCCCATTTAAATAGTTTTCTTGCAGTAATCTTTTTCCAGGATTTTCTGTAAGCTTAAAAGGTTTGATTTTGCTGTACAAATTGTTACTTTGAAGTCTGATTCCAGTGGATGATGATCAGGAATGCTGTGTAACAACATTCTTTGTGTGACTTTTCACCAAGACTTCTTTCATGCAGCTGCTTGGGGAAAGGCCAGCTAACAATGTGGTGGTTTTGTCATGGTCCAGGCCCTCTTCCCACCCCCTGGGATAGCGGCAGGATCTCCCAAGTCTGTAAAAACACTGTATGCTAGTTTTCCTGTTGCTGTTGTTATTATTAGAGTCTCACTGTCTGGTTTACTGTTCCGATGAGTTTTCTTGGTGTTAATGTCTAAGAATGTGGACAGTATAATGTTACATGTACACACTGAGACAGATGCATTTTGCAGGTGCTTACCTACGAATGTTGTGGCCTTTTTGAGTAGAGTTACAGCAGTGTGTGTATTTTTTTACTGGGAAAGAGAAAAAATTGATAAAAATTTAAAATACTGCAGTAATACAAATGCATGTATTACCATATAAGGTATTGTATATTTATGATTTACATTACTGATAATCATAATGTATATGTAGAAATTTTTTTTTAGAGTTTTAGGTGGTTATGTATACATTTCTTCCTTTTGTTGTATGATAGGATTTCTGGAGGGAGGTGAAGGAAACTCATTAATTCCATAGCATTCCAGCTAAAATTATTAAAGCTATTAGCTTCCTCAGTGGACCAATGGAATTTTATCTGTAGCTGTTTCAAAAACAAACTATTTGTTGTGCTGTGGAGTGATGATTTGAAATGAATCAATTCTTCAGTTGGGGAGCAGATTTTTCTAAATGGAGAATTTTGTGAAATTCAGTGGTAGGACTTCATAGGATGAAGCCTTTTCTTCATAGACAAAGAGTATTTATTTTATCTTTTTAACAAATTGTCCACTCTATACCAATGACGAGGTTGACTAACAACCACAGTAGTGAGAGCTCTAGTGGTTAGTGTGGCACCTTCTTTTTACCCCTCTTCAAAGAGTGGATCAAACAATATAATATGAATAAGGCTATATTAACTATAGCAAACTCTATATCTGTTTTTAATAGAGTAAGGAAAATGTGGAGATACTCACAGCTTTTTACCGGCTAAGCTCGTAGTTCAATGCCTTAGAAAGCCTCGGGCAGCCTAGAGAGGTAGCATGGGCAATCCAGCATTTCAGTAGCTCTAAAAGCGGCAAATGGTAGCTGCAAAGCTGATACCACCAGTAGAAGCAAAGAGGGAGAAATACAGTCTTCGGTTGCCCAATTCCTGCTATTGGAAGCTTTCAAACAGAAACAGAAACACACAGATGCTCGCAGAAGGAGTGCAAAGCCAAAGAGGGCGGGCCTCGGAGAAGGGGAAAGGGGAGGACTGGGGGCGGACCCGGGGTGACCGGCCAATCAGACACTGCTAAAGAGTTTGCGTTACATTGGTTTTGCCCGCGCTTGGAACAGAGGAGTTCAGAGCACACGGCAGAGGCAAATCCTGGCTTGTCTTGGGGAGGGGGAAGGGAAGGTCGGAACAGGCAGCAACAGGCAAAGACAATAACTTCAGCTGACAGATTTTTTGTCTGCAAGTTTTCTTGTTTTTACAGGAAAGGAAGATCAGGGTTAAAACAAAACTATATAGAATGTCTTAATGAAGAGACAATTAAAGGTTTAAAATAGTACTTAATCTTTCCCTTTGCCAAAAAGAGTAACAGTAATGGTCTTAAGTACATCTTTGAAAGGTGAATCCAGCAGAGTTGGATAGCCTTTGGGTCAGTCAGCAGATCTGGTAGTTGTGGAAACAGAGGGTGCAATTTCATGTAATCTAGGACAGCTGTTGACCTCTGCTGAAGTAAGAGGACTGTGGTTTTCCCCTGACTGGCTGTTACTGCACTGGTGGTTTTGTGTATGGTAATCATATGACCTCAGTGTGGATTGCGTCAACCCATTGACTGATCTTGCTCAAACGTAAACTTCTAAATTTCCCACAAATTTAGTAATGAGATGAAAAAAATTATTTGCCCTGCTGCATAGCAAACCCATAGTGCAAGGAGGGGGCAAGAATGTACAGTTGAAAGTGAAGAGTAAGGTGAGATCCTGCTTTTCAGTGACAGTTCACAGCTGAAATGGATTGAGGTGTATCCTTAAGTGACAACTTAGAGCAACCCTTATAAGAAACTAACATATCAATAAAGAAAGATTTTTCTGTGCTAGAATAATAAATACAATTCTCTTGTTTTGGGAGTGAGCTGTAGTTAGAAATAAAGTAAGACTTCTTTAATGAAACATAATGTACTCTTTAGGAACTTAGAATGCATAAACAAATTTTGCTCTGACATTGATGCTTGGTTAGGTGATGGTGATACTATCCCAGAACTCTTGTGCTATGAGGTTGGCTTCACAATTCTGGCCTCTACAGTGCGTTAGTGCTTTGCTGCACAGCTTCAGCACTGACTGTGGGTTGTAGTGGAGTCCCTACTCTGTGCCTCTTAGTTCGTAAGCAAGCCATGGGCTTCCCTTGTGGTGGATGGTAGGATGGATTCTAAGTTTGTTGCTGTTATTTTATGAAGTCAAAGCAAGGCTTGAAAATTTGTACTGGAAGGCAATTTAATAAATAAAAGTACTGTGAGTTTCTTTACAGGGAAAGTGCTTTTGAATCAGGCTTTGGGCAATTAAGCAGTAGTTGTAAAGGAAAAAATTTAGTTAGGTGGGTAACATACTGTGTATTATTTATTTATCTTCCTGGGTTTTCTTCGTTAATTTACTTTGGTAGTGTTTACTTCTAGTTATAGAGTTCTTTGTTGGCAACAGTCTTGTGTTTGCTGATGGTGAAATTGCTAGGACTTACTTGTTCTCTGTCACACTGGGATAACAGATCAACTATTTATTTTTGGCTAGGGGTCTGAAGTCTGAGCTTTTTAAACTCTGAACATTAGTGAACAATGTACATTAAAATTGTACCTGCTAAGTGTGTACTGCTAGGTTTGCACTGAGTTGAAAATCAGTAAGGCACCAAAAATAAAAATGCCAGTGAAAGACTGGTAACATTTGGATAGATTCTGTGGTGGTAAGTAAACATTTTGTGAACTAGAAAGAAACATAAAAATTGGCAAAACTCAATAGTTTGTCTTTCTAAGAGATAAATCAAAATAAAAAAGAATTCATTTAAGTGAAATGCTACAAGTCTCTTATGGTGTATTTAAACTTTTGAAGACTTTTCAGCATGAATTCCCAGTTTTTGATATTGGAAAATTGATTTTCATTACTGTTATCAAAGGAAGTCTTGGAGTTGGTTTATATGTGGTTTTTCATGTTGGTTTAAAGTTGGTAGAAGTTGTTTTCTAAGATCTTTCCAAAGGAAAATGTCTTAGTTATATTTGTGCAATGTTTTCTTAGAAAGCACACTGGATTTTTTTTTTTAAAAGGTAAGCAGCATTTCCCAAAGTTACTGAACTTGAAAGTACAGTTGAAGTAAATGTTTTTAACTTTGTCTATCACCAATAAGTAAAAATTAAAAATGATGATATTTTACAATTTCTGGATGGAGACATTGATTGTTGTAGAATACTGGGGTTTTTTTAAGCAAAAGAAGCAGTGAATCTGTCAGCCCGTGGTAGCCTGAGGGTTTTTTCCCAGCAGTTGCAGAGAGAACAATTCTGGTAAGAGTGCACAGAAACAAGCAGATTTGATGGCTGATTTGAATCCTTATGATTTAGGCCTTAGGCTTTAATTTAAAAACAAGAAATTAAGTTTATTTTAAGGGTAAGCAAGGCAAGCAATATCATCTGGTAAAAATACTATTATTGAGAAGACACATTTGTCAAAAGGCCACCATCTCAAAGACTGAAAAATAAATAAAAAAAATCTGAGTATAAGGGAAAATTTTAAGAACATTTTGCAATGTGTGTAATGTATCTGTGGCTGTTTGTCTGGATTCAAACCATGCACAACTAAAGTGAATGGAAGCTTATCATGGATTTAAAGAGTAAATGATATGGTTTATAGAGATGGGTTTAGTGAACTCATTTGGAACAAAAGTGATCTCAAAAATGGCATGAGTTCTTGGCTAATTTTGGAGAACGATTAAGAAAAAAATAGGAATATCTTGCTGTTATTTCAGTGCAGTGTTTGGGCAAAGAGGAAAGGTAATAACATAATTTCAGTTGCAACAGAAACTAGGGAGAATGTTTTAAATGTTTTTGAATGTGTAGAACAGTACTATTGGAGGTTTTTATTTTATAATCAAAAACATGAATATACAACAGTATTTTTCACACTTAAACATTGGTAAAGCTCAAAAGGACTGGATTTAGTGATTTTTTTCATTCCTGGTTGAGAAGGAGGGAGAATGTGTATAGTTGCTGATGAAGTTTTGGTTGTCTAGAATAATGTAGTAAGTGATTTGAATAGGAGGTTTATAGTGGCAAACTTTATGGCTTAGATGGAGTAAATGGAAAATACGTATTTTAACATAGTCTTAAATACCACACATCCTTTTAAATGCTTGCTTCTCATATGGGCTTCTATGTACAGTTTGGATGGGTGTCTGTAGAATGTTTCATTATCCCTGCAGACAAAGAAGGCAGTTATCATCCAGTAGGAAACAGTAGATAAAAGCGCTCAACTTTGAACATGGCAATAGGTCCTTTATTCTGCTGGGATTCTGAGCTCTGTGCTCAGCCTGAGTAGTTGTCTAAAAGAGAGGGAAATGTCAGCAGAGGATCGAGAAGGTGTTTCTGTACTGCGTTATATAGTCAGGACACTCTCAGTTGTACAAAACATTACAAGTAGAATCTGTGTATAGGTTAGTAGCTCGTTCTCTCATCAGAGAGACAGAAGAGACCTATCCCACTTTGGCTGTAGGTGTCCTTACTTCCATGCTTATGCTTTGCAGCAATAGTGACTAGTCTCTTGATGCTTAGGAAAATGGTTCTTGTTTGCCTGGTCCTCGTATGGCAAAACGGAATCTTCTTGACCTCCTTTAACTTTAAATGTTTTGTGGAGGACTCTACAAACCTTGAGTTCTCAAAAGGTGGAGATTGCACAGCAACTTTAGACAACCAGTTCTTAACCACACTTGTTATGGAAAAGTATCTTCCTTACTCTTCCTTCAGGGACAGCTGTGCCTCTTCTGACACTTCCAGGTCAGCTGGGTGTTGCTCTCTGAAAATTCTATATTTCTTCACCAGTTAAACTTTGGAAAAAAAAATATTTAAGAACTTGTGTACAGGGTGTCCTGAGTCCAAGTGGGAGCTGGTGCTGGACTAAGATTTCTTTTTTGGTGTAGTCATTTGAGGTTGGTAACATAAGGGTGCTGCAACAATCCCTATGGTTAGATATTGTTGGACAGATTGTGACTTTTCAGCAAGGTCAGATTATCTGGGATCTGAAGGTGCCAGATGGAAACCAATGGAAAATGTCCCTTGTCCTCGATTTCATGGGCACTTATTAACCCATGTTCAAAAAGTGTATTAGTGCTGTGGTGCTTCGTTTGTTTCATTGTATAGATCTTGGTTTTGGTCTCATGAAAGTTGAAAGCCTGCTATTGCCCACAGCTGTATTGGATGTGTGCTTTTGTGCTTTGTATTTGTAAATAGGGATATATTGTTGTACTGTTTTGATTTTTTCTTCTCTCTTTCTTTCTTTCTTCCTTTTTTTTTTTTTTGGATAGTGGTGCAGCACTATTCAGTTAAAGTTACTCCTGAAACTGGTTCCTTATAGTAAAAATTCTTTACCTACCTAAATTTCAGTTTGCTTAGTGATTTTTTTTCCCCCTAATGTCACTGGTATATTTTGTATATTTACGTAATAATTTCTCATTACGTGTAAGTGTAACTGGAGTACAGGCTTAATTACATCTGAAGTAAAAGCTTTTGCCATCTGATTATGTGTAGCCAACTGAAGAAAGTTTATTTTTTTCAAAATTTCAGTGTCAGTTTTTAATTGGTTTAATGGCTTTATTAGATGAATGGTGTTTCTGTTTGAGTTAATTTTTTGAGAGAAGAATTGAAGATAAGTATTCACCATTAACACCATGTTAACATTTATTTGTCTTTAGTGAGATGATTCTGGTTTAAGGCAGTTTGCAAGTCTTAGAAAAGCCCTTATAAATACTCCTTCCCTGAAGATATTTCAAGTAAATGAAAGAACAAAAAAAGGTTGTGGTTTTTATCGGGTTTTTTTTCCAGTCTGTCTGTTAATGATAATTTTAAAATGGTCTGTTGGAACAGTTTTTTAAAAGCAGCTCCAGTTGGCAGTTTATATTTTTTTTCCCCCTCTACCCTTTTATTAGTCTCATGCCTTTTCTGAACGGAATGATTCAGACTATTTGTGAGTAAAATTATGGAGCAGCACAGATACTGTATTTAGTTGCAGTTGAAATACTAGAATGATATGTGTGATGTTGACTTTGAATGTATAACTGTTGTGTGTGTGCACTTTTGTTTTCCATAGAAATTAATTATAACTACCAATTTAGTAAATGGGAAGGGGGAGGGACACCAGATCTGTTGGAAGAAACTGGAGAAGATTTGTGCTTTAAGAAAAGTATGTGGAATTGCATATGTACTTTTTATTCTAAATACCATTCCAGAGTCTCAACAATACTACTGTGAGCAAGCACAGCTTTGTGTTTAGCTGAGTTTGAGTCAAAGTACAGTTCGGTGAAGAAATTAAGAACCTTTAGATTCTGTAGAGTAGTTGAAAAGAGAAAAATCCAAGATGAAAGCTCAGAAAGGTCTACAGTGAGACAGTATATGGTGGGTTTTGTGTTGGGGGTTTTTTCTGGGTTTGTTTTGGTAGGTTGGTTGGTTTTTGTTTGTTTGTTTGTTATAGCATGCATTTGCACAATGATAATTTACTTTGCTTCCCTAATCTAATAATCTGCTAGATTATCTAATTATGTAAGTCTGTCATTTTATGTCCTTAATGTTTGCATACAAGTAAGCCTGGGTAGGAGGAAAGCAGAATTATTTTTGAAGTATACTGAGGGTCTTGTGACAAGAGGCTTTGGTTTTCCTCTTGGGGAAGAACAGAATTCACACCAAATTATTAGACACACCAAATTCACTTTCAGATGAGGTGATATTACTTTTAATAATTCTGCTATTAGTGTCAGTATAGCAATATGTTGGGTTAGCTATACAGCAGCTTCTGCTAAATTTACAGTTATGGCAGATGGTCCTCCACTGAAACAAACCAACAGCTCTCAGGATCTTTGTGTTGAAAAAAGGCTTCAAATTAGTAGATTTATTTCTGAGTTGGTGTTTTCCCCCACCCCCATCCGACCAAATACCAGACAATTAAGAATGTTGTCTTTCTCAAAATGTTGTTAAAGCACAGTATGGTAAGTAAGTAACCATTTATTGATGACCCCAAGTTAATGAGTTAGAATAGGACCGGATATAGGTATTAGTATTCCTATGAAAAAATGAGTTGGCCACATGTTTATAGATGGAAAAGCAAGAGATTTTGTAGAGGGGATGTGAGGATGTGTGTATGTGTTGGGATTTCTTTCTACAGAAAGAAACAGGAGTCCATTCAAATCAGAACAGCATTTTTAAAATGAAAATTATACACAGAAGTCTTCTATGATGGTAATGCTTGTAAGAATACCAGTTTTGCAGGATTTTGTGTAGCTTTTATGCAATTACTGTGTTAATCCAAGAAATTAAAAAATAATAGTTTTTTCTGTTTGTGTGTCACTGTTTGTTTAAATCATTAGTAGTTGAATTTCATAGAGTATTACTTGTATAATTTTTCCCTGACTACATTAAAAAATGTATTACTGATCATCTAAACTTTGGATGACAAAAATGAAATGTAAACATGACTTAAGTGTAACTTCTGTCCTTAATATTCTAAACAGTCAATGGAAAAAAAGTGTTGTAAAAGGTTCTTTGTACTATAATTGTACTACATTGAAATGTCCTTTGAGCTTCTAGAAAACGTTAAATACAATTATAACTTTTTGTAGGTTGGGCTCATGTGGTTTGTGCTCTGTACATTCCCGAGGTGCAGTTTGCAAATGTTTCTACAATGGAGCCTATCGTGTTGCAGTCTGTTCCCCATGATCGTTATAATAAGGTATAATTATATGTCTTTTTATATCTAATGTATTTATTTTAAAACTTGTGAGCTTTAATAATACAAACCCACACTTCTTAGAATGCACTTTATATAAAATTCCTAAATGTGTGCAGTAATGCTGTAAGTTTTCTGCAATGTCTTTATAGTAAATTGAAGAAATAAGAAGGCTATATTATTAAATTAAGCTGTAAGGTTATCTGCCATGTCTTTTTAGTCTTTTACAGATTAGGGACTGTTTTGTTAATTAAAAATATCATGATCTTTGAATAACAGTTTATTTTTAAAGGAATCTGAAATATTTCCCATAGATTAAAATACTGTTGCAGCTTATATGAGATGTTATTATTAATGACCACAAGATCTTAGTGTTTTAAGTGTTGATATGAACATAAACATATTCATAAACATTTCTTTTAGGACAAAAAGGTATGCTAATATATTAAGACAAATGCTTGCAGGCTTTTGCCTTTGTAAACAACATTCACTTTAGTGGGATTGTTTGCTTATAGAAGAACTGCTCCTAAATAAGTGTCCTTGAGATGGAATGTTTTATAAAGTGTGGTGAGACTTTAAATAAAAAAAAAAAACCCAAAAGGCAAAGCAATAAACCAGTAACTTGTTAGTGTTCTTTATTGATAGTTACATTTTTCTTATTTCACTTGTGCTACTTTCTCCTCACTTAACTACATCGATCTTTGTATGTTCCCTTTTGCAGATGCAAACTGAATTTCTGATTAGTTGTGGTACATATTTTTCTTGTGTTGTTCTTTTAACCTCTAGTTTATTTTTTTTACTTTATTTTGGAGTAGTTTGTGGACACTGGAGTGAAGTAGGAATAGACTATGTTATAAAAAAGAGAAGAAAAAGGCATGCATCACCTTTTGTGTTCTTCCTGCAGACCAGTCCTGTTCACGTTGTCTCTGTGACTTCTCACACGCCCCCCCCCACCCCCTTTTGAGTTTCCATCTTTGATTTATGGGCTGTCCCTCCATTTTTCCAAACTTCTTTCTTTTTTCTTTCTCCGGTCTTTTCCTTGTCTGTGTCAGTTTCTCCAGGTTTGTCCGTCTTATTTACCAGTGTAGCTGAACGACCAGGAGTAAGCTTTCTCATTACGTTCTGCCTGAGCATCTCTATTGGCTTCTCACTATTGGCTTCCTACTGTGTTAGCAAGAACATGCAACAGTGAGATGCAGTGCAGGACTAATAAAATGTTTGTGCTTGGACATGAAGCAGTAATGATTTGCTATAACAGATGAGTTTATTTTTTCTCTCTCCTCAACTCTGAGGAAACAGAACATCTGTTTTCTTCTTTTTCCTTGAGTAGTAGTCAGTCATAATTATTTTTTTAATTGGTAGTGGTTCTCCCTTAATGTACTTCAAAAATTTAGTGGAGCGCTTTAGTTTTTGTTTTATCTTGCAGCATTTCCATTGATGGTAATTTGATATTGGATGAGTGAAACCTTCAAAAAATGTACTTCAAAAATGTACTCTGTGTCTTTTACTTGTTAAAAAAAAATCCATTGTTGGTCTCTGTCTTTAGTCTTTAATTCCTTTTCATCATAAGTAAAGTTGCTTCTTTCTCAAACAGTTTTTGTTCTAAGTATATGACATGTAGTTGTGTTTTGCTGTTAAAATTCCAGTTTCCGTTTTTTGTTAGTCTGTAGTTACTATGATTTTTTTCTCACTAGATAGTTACTAGCACCATGCAGTTCATGTAGAGAGAGTTCCTGATGTTTTCCAGCTCTTAGCTTTCTGTGCTCTTGGCAGGTGTTCTGATTGAGGCCTATTTGCCATGTTAGCAGTCAGCCTAAAACTACTTTCATCTGGCCACTACAGTTTATTGTGAAGTACAATGAGACCTGTGTCAGAAGTGTCAAGGTTTGGGGTCACACTCCAAGCCTTCAAATTATTATTATTTTTGTTCTGTCTTTTTACAGAACTCAGATTTTGCTGACATTGTTTAGTCTGTTTAGGTCAGGGAGATAGTGGCTGTGGATTTCAGGGGAATCCAAGAAATGCCTGTGCTGCAGTTGGAAACCTCTTGAAACCGATGTAACTTCAGTGCCAACAGCAGTGTAGTTGCAACAGTACAGAATTTAAGAGGTAATGCCTGACAGGGGAGTCTCAACTTTTTTGCTAAGTCTGTAGCTGGTGCTGAGTTTGGTACTGCTATGGCTAAGCTGCCATGGGTTCCCAAGCAGGCTGTTCTTGAGCAATACTCCCCCAAACCAATAAAACTATAGTTCCTTTTTCATGTAGCCTGCAATAATTTCACCTTCTACTCCCATGGCTATTCAAGATAAATTGTGTTTATTTAAATGATATGGTTTTTTAGATCAGAAATTTTGTAAAGCATTTCACTTTGACTATTAATTTGAGGAAAAATGGGAAAGAAAAGCTGGGTTTTTGAGAAGTAGATATGACAAACAGTTCTTGAAACATTTGTTGCACATTGAGAATGAATGTAAACATGTAATTAGGAAAAAATGACTGGAGTTGTTTCTTTTTTTAGAGAGGCTTAGTGATAATTTCATTCTGTTTGTCAGCTCGGGTTGGAATAGAAGATTTTAAGTAAGATGTTATTTCCTGTGAAGTTCTGAATAATTCTCTGTGCATGACCGGATACATACAGAACACTAGCATATGGAATTGGGGGGGAATAAAGGCCAAAGAAAATTACCATGAGGGAGAAATTATACTGTAGTCTTTAAAGTAAATATAGTTGAAGTTTTGCCAGGAGATAGTACTTAATTTAATGTTTGGGGGTTTATTTCCCTATGCACTTGTTTCTTTACTAAACACTGCAAAATATGCAATATTACGCAGTACAGTAATTTTAAATGCAAGAAGAAATGCAGCAGATGCCAAAGCATGGGGCTTGTCCATATAGAGACACTTGGCTGCTATTTCCCTAAAGTTTGCCTGCTTCTGGGATAAAAACCATCACATTACAGAATGAATCCACTGAATGATTTGATTAATGGGTTTCCTATCAGGAAAGCTCTTCTTACACAATTGCTTCAAAAAATGAAATGGACTATCAGTTGCTCTTCTTTTTAGAAATAGGTTTTTGTTATTCCTTGGATGCATGGATAATGTATTTTTATTTTATGTCAGCTTTATTTGTTTCTTTCAGGCTCATTTGAAACTATGTGATAAGTGTATATAATTACTGGTTTTAGGAATCTCTTTTAGGAACTGATTAAAAGATAAGTGCATTCGGAGTTTCTTGATTTGCCTGGTAGTGAATGCAGCTGGTAAACTTCTCTTTCAGCACTTGCTGCAACAATGAGAAATTTCTGTACAATTCCTAGGTTTGATTTTGTGATCAGGGAATGCCACTGGGTAGCTGTTATGAGTAAACTATTGCTCAAATTGATTTTTGCCTTACAAATTTTTTTTTTGCCTCATCTTCCCTTCTGTTTTTGCTTTTGCAAAGAAGGTTTACACTTTGAATCTTTGAAGGGAAAATACTGACAGGAGCATAAAGGCAGCTGTGCAAAATATATATTTTGCCTTTAAAGGAAGTAAGGTATTTATTGTGTGTTTTTGAGTAACACGTCCTTGCGGAGTCAAAAGCTTTGCTTGTTTTCCAATGAATTTGGGAGAGTACTCTCTTCCCTTAAGAGCTTTGACGAAAAGCGCAGCTGTAGGTTGTGGGACACAGTTTTAAACTTCCACATTCCAGAGGCTTCAGAGGTGTAACATTTGCATGGATTTGCAAATGCATGCAGGTCTTCCTTTGTGAAAGAAAGACAGAGGTTCTCAGGCTTCTGGAATTGTTTGTGTGTCTAAGAGATGGTACAAATATGAGAAGCTCAGTTATAGAGAACTTACTGTCTGTGTTGGAACAGGAGGGTGAACCTTCTTTTGTATCTGTTTCATATGGAAGACTAGGAAACAGCTTTAGTGTTTCTCATGACTACTGTAGGAAAGTTCTTTGAGCTTGTTAAAATGAGTAGTCAGTCCACCATGTTGTGTTTAAACTTGTTCATAATGTAGCTGGTTGTTTGTTGTCATTTTAAAGTCATTTTACTGTAAATTGCTTTAAGAGGTCCTGAA
Organism: Corvus brachyrhynchos; assembly: GCF_000691975.1. Taxonomy (NCBI): domain Eukaryota; kingdom Metazoa; phylum Chordata; class Aves; order Passeriformes; family Corvidae; genus Corvus; species Corvus brachyrhynchos. The sequence continues at coordinate 1,136,220 of NW_008239547.1, forward strand.
ACACAGACCCTACGTGTAGTGTAAACATTGAAAAATGGAGTCTACATCTCTACTAAGTGGAATGCTTGTATTGCTTTTCTTTCTGAGCTTCAGTGAGGAAAAAACTTAAAGAACTTGAAGCCAAACTCTGAAAAAAACCAGAAAGTAACTGGAGATTGAGTTTTATGGGGTTTGTTGAACTCTCTGTTTATAGAGGTATCTTACTTTGAAGTTACTTACACTTAATATAGTGACTCAGATGAGGTTGATAGATCATGACCTTGTTTGTTCCTAAAATGTGAATGTGTCAGGTCATGGTATGGAAAGCTAAAAAGCAGCCAGTCTCAGACCCTGTCAAACAACTGAATTATCAGTGTGCACCACCTTGATGTACAAAAGAAGCAAGGCAAAGAATTAAGTAGGATTATCCCCTTTCTGATCTTTCAGATGTGAGGTTGTAGGGTATGATTTTAGGATATATTAGCTTTTTTAAGTCTTGTGGAAACTGTACAACAATAACTTGGCTACCTTCAAGCCATCGATATTAACAAAAATGCTTTAGTTAGCTGACATCTCCTTTTACATGTTGTTCTAAAAACCTCTGTAAAAGGCTGTTCTGATCTCAGAATTTCACTCATTTTCCTGTCTAAGTAATACTGGTTTGCATTGTATAATTTTTTTTAAAATTTCAGTGGTCTCTTGGTCCATTTTTTTCCACTGTTTTCTACTACCCATGGCTGATGTTATTTTTTTTTTTATTACTCTACTCATTCTCTGCCTCACTGAAAGGAGGTTGTGATAAAATTGTAAGTCAGTTAAAATACAGAAGTTTTATTTTTTGGCATTAAAAAGTTTCTCTTTTCTCATTTAAGATCTTATAATGGGGTTTCTACAGAGGTAGGAGTGTCCTTAATGTTTATTACTCAGTAAGGTTCTCTCATTTCAAAACAAGCACTTAAACCACCTAAGTGCTGAATGATACTTTCATTAAGAATCTCTTCTTAAATTGTTGAATTTTACACATGAATGTGGGATGATATAGAATCTCTCTCAGTGTCAGTAATTAGGAAAGGAAGAAGTGAAAACAGATCTAGTTTTGCCTGATGTTTCTCCCTGGAATGCTGGTGAGAGATTGTAGTGATGCCTAGTATAGTAGCGAGCTTCCTTACAGTATGTATCCATATTTATTGGCCATGTGTTTAAAAAAAAGGTATTGAATAATGAGGAAGAATTTGGATTTTTTGTCTTAATTTTTTTCTTTGGTGTTACTAAGAATGTCTTTGAAAAGATTAAAAATTGCCACAGCATCCCAGTAAAAGAAATAAATTGACAGAAATGCTATGAAAAGATTTCCAGGTACTAGATAGGTTGTTTTCATTTTAGCTTGTTTTGGAGGTTAAAATGGGTTTGGTATACTGATGTAAGCTCTTTTACAGAAGGTTCTTGCTTGATTATTTTCCAAGATATGGGGCTGTCCAAGTCATGATGAAGTAAAGCCATCCAAGTAAAGCAGAGTTCTGTTAAACACCAATTTGATTAAAAGTAGATGAGCATCATATGAATATTGAAGCATGCTATGACACTTCTGAAAATTCTTTGCACCAAATGTACAAATAAAATTTCACGTTTGCAGTTTTTTCTGTATGTAATTGTGTAGATATATGTGTATACCATATGGTACCTTGTACCATTTGGCACTCAAGTCTAATTTGATGTTTCTGAATGCCACCAATACAGGTTATGCTAGATGAATATGAAAATGATTGGGACTTAAAAGGATGTAAACACAAACTTGAAAGCAAGGACAGGTGGCAAGCCTAGCACTATTAACCCTTGGCTGTTTAACCCTTTGGCTAGTTGACAGTGGTATGAAATATAAGCAAATTATTATTTGTACTGCCTTAACATTGGTGAAGTGTTACTCAAATCCTGAGAGTTTACCAGGTGATCTCCTTTTGCTAACAAGCATGATTAGGCTTTCATAAAGAAGTTCTTATACAGGCTTAGCTGCAAAATGCAGTAGTTCTCAGCATAGAATCTCCTGTAACACAGAATTTATTTTTATGCTTCTTATCAAGTAAAGTATTTTCTCTTTGATAGACATGCTATATTTGTGATGAACAAGGCAGAGAAAGTAAAGCAGCCACTGGTGCTTGTATGACATGTAATAAACATGGATGTCGACAAGCTTTTCATGTAACATGGTAAGTATATTTTATTATTTAATATCTCTGATGTTCCAGAAAGAATCAATGCACACAGTGTAATGAATAAACTCTTTATTTAGTAGAATAAACTCCTTATTTAGTATTTACATCTTTGAGTAAAGAAATACTGTAAAGTAGTTTGTTTTTGTAATAATTGTGTTTACTAACAGTATTGCAGCAGCAGCATGGATTCTGCTTTGAGCTGCAAAAACTGTCTGATAATACTCCCTTGGGTGGTATTAAATGGTGTGTGCTCCTGTGAATAAGTATGGGGGTGGGGGGGTTGTGTTTTTTTCTTGGTCTTAGGTTATTTTTCTTAGAGGGTATTTAATAGGATATGGGAGTGTGAAGACATTGTTTGTTTGCCTACTAACTGATTTTGATGTTTACTTTTGGTAAATCACTGGGAAAATTACTGAGCTGTGCGTAAAAATGCACTAGACTCACCCATTCCAGTACAGATTTCCAAACATTTGGGTGTAACTCACTTCACTGGTTTTATCTAAATGGTGCAGATCATCCTGAACTATTCAGATTTCATGTATTACTGCTGGAGAAAAACAGCTGTGTCCTTCACCATCTGATTCATTCCACTTTAAGATATTTAGTTTTACTTGCATTCAGGAGATGCTCGTTTCACTTTATGGACTTCTAAAAGAGGCTGGATAATTACATTAAACACATGTCAACAGGTGAAAGGAAGCAAAAAGAATTCTACTCCAAAATTTACAGGCATTATTTGTTTTTTCAATTTCAGCTGAAGTTATTTTACAGTAGATAGCAGATTTATATAGGCTGTCTAGCTACATAATCTGTGGATTTACCTGTGTTTTATGAGTTCCCCAGTATGCTGCTTCATGACCAGTTTAGTCAGGGAAATGGTACTCGCACAGCAACTCAAATCACTTAAATGTATTTTCTTCAGTGTACCCAAGTGATAATTTATATGTCTTGTGCAGATCTTAAAAGGATTTAATCCTATTGTTTTGGTGCTGATAACTTGGCAACTCTTAATTTATTTTTTTCTTTTAATTGCTTTACTAGTTGCCGGTTATATTCTTTCATAGACATCTAATTTTTCATTGGATGTGATCAATGTCAAGTTTCTTTTTATGGTGAAAATGGACTGTGTTCCTCAAAGCGTGCACACCATGTAAAGGGATTACTTACAGATGTGAAAAAATGTATACCTCCAAGTGCTTGTATGAAAAGGTCTCTTCCCTTTCAAACACTTGGATACATGCAAGAGTCCTTTCCATCTTTTTATTTTATTCCAAAGCCCTGTTTTCAGTGGATGCTGTGAAGAACATGAGACTTACATTCAAAATTTAAACATTTATCTTGCCAATTTTTAGAATGTTTTGGTTCAGAAACGTGGTCTATACTACAAAATTGTATCTGGCTGGAGAGTAGTGTAACTGGAGATAGTTAGACGCTTCTGTAATATTTTAAAAAAATGGAGAAAAATGTGAAGACTACAGAAGGCAGAAATCCAGGGCAAGGTGTATCAATTTGGGATTATCAAAACTAATGTCTAATTAAGAATGAGCTTGAGTGCATCTGGTTTTTGTAAGACAAGCTTAGTACAATAAATCTTTGCTTAAAGACATCCTCTTAATTACTTATTTTTTTCTAGTTGGTATCAGCTGCAGATGTATTTCTGGATTTCCCAAGAATATGTTTTTAAAAAGCGGTGAAAATTAACCACATTATATAGTCTTTCATTTAAATACTCCTGTGTATCACTTTGACTGTAACATTGCATTATTATGGGAATGAAAATTATATGGAAAATGTAACAATATTTGGTTTGTCAATATCTAAGTTGGTTTTGATAAAGAAAATGTATCAACATTACAAATGGTGAAAAGCAAAATTGTTTTGAAAAAAATGCAGTAGAATAAGGTAGTAATTAGCCCAGTCAATGCAACTTGTAAGTGTTCTTTTTAAAAGAAATTAGTCTGCCACAGTATTGTAAACTAATAAATACAGTTTGATTTACTATGTAATTCAAGTTAGGTTAAAAAAACCCAGTCATTTTCATGGCAAATCAGAGAAGGATGTATCCAAGTTTTCAAAAAAACTCTTCTTTGGACCTATAGTATGGCTTTGTTAAAAACTGTTCTTTCCTTAGATAAATTTTGGCTTGAATTTGAGCTAAGAGTAATTTTAGATTGCTACGTTTACTTATTTCTGCAAGTAGCTGCATAGTAATTGTAGATTTGCAAGCTATAAGCTTGTTTGAATGGCTTAAAGACTCTGAAAAAAGGCAACAGGCCGAAGTATGAGTGATACATGTTTTTCCCTGGGCTACAAAGGTTGGTTATGTGCTCACGTGCCACTGGAAGTCATTTGTGTAGAAATCTCTTATTAATTGCAGATATAAGCATCCGTACATTTTCAGCTGTGATATTGTGGTACGAACTGGTATAAAATGGCTTTCTTTGAATGTTGTTTGGTTTATTTTTAGTGCACAGTTTGCAGGACTTCTTTGTGAAGAGGAAGGCAATGGTGCAGATAACGTCCAATACTGTGGCTACTGTAAATACCATTTTAATAAACTGGTATGTATTTATTAAATTCTATAAATAAATGTTACTGACTTATTTTTTTACTCTGAATTGCCATTAGTGCTAGAAATAATATTTCCATGTAGTTCAAAAAGTAGATTGTATTTCATTAAAACAATGTTTTAATCACAGTTACAGAAGTACTGGCTGGAAATGTTTTTATAAGTGGTACTTAATAGGTGTGTGGGTTCTCCCCCTCTGCCAGAAATAGCATGCACATGTAGTGTTTTTTTTTCATTGAGTTCCTGGAATGTTTTCTTTTTCTATTTGTTTAGGTGCCTTCAAGGAATTCAGTCCATTTTGGAATAAACTAAAAAATACTACTCCTAGAGAATAAAGCACTCAGTTTCTTTCTGCTTCTGTTACTCTTCTGCCCCACCTCTTTTGTTCTATCTCTCACTGTGTAGCCAATGAGTATTCCCTGTCTGTAAATTCTCTGAAACACACCCTTCAAGGAAATGACTTGAGGTTTGATTTTTAAAAACAAGCAAGGAAATGAAAAACACTGAAATTTCTCAGTTAATGCAGTAGGTTTTGGATCAAACCTCTGGAGTCTTTCTTATCACTTCTTACTTGTCAGTTCCAGATACCTGTTTCTGTGTACATGTGTGAGTGTGTGGACTTGAGGGACTTACTGACGTTTAAAAAACGTTATTTATTAATACTAAAATATATGGACTTATGTTCAGATACTGCTGTAAGTATAGTTAAACTTGCAGATTACTTGTTTTCACTACAAAAAAAGTTGAATACTTGGTGTGTGACTTTTAGGTTGCAGTGAGGTAAAAACAGGACTAGTCAACCACTTCAGCTTTCTAGAAGATAAGTTTGGTGAGGTTAGTTCTGTGCTCTTGTAAATACTGATAAATTTGCTTGATAATGAAGATGTCAGGGCTTTCTAGGCCTTTACTAAGCTACAATTTTTTTTTTTACTATCTTGAGCTAAGTATATACAAAAAGAGCGAAAATGGTCTGTTACTTAGTGGTGAAGGCAAACCCTTACACTGTTATGCCTTTGATTAGACTGTTGCAGTGCTGCTATGATTGAGAACAGGTATATTTATTTAAAAAACAAGTTTAATGATAAAGACGTAACTTTATATTTGACATATAATTAGTTAGCTTTCTGTTATGAAGCTATATTGGTAAGAACAGTAAAGACTGGCAAGATTGTTTTAAGTGTTTCAGTTTTTCTTTAGGATTATTGTGACTGTTAAAGCCTGGTAAATACAGATACAGTATTTACTGCTGAAGATGGTGGGTGTTGTATTCCACTATTCCACTGAAAACTGGTTGACAAAACACTGACCTGAAATGTCTTTAAATGCTACCTCAGTTACAAGAAAAGAACCAGTATTTAGAACACTGGCCTAGCATGAAGTATTTGCAGTCCTGAACCAGGCTCTCAGACATTACAGAAATACAGGCAATTACATCTGCCACTTCTAATCACGGACACGACTGTAGCATTCTGTATCCTGGTTTTTAATCCATTTTAATGAAAATATACCCGATGGGTAGCTTGAATAATAAATAAGTCATGAAGTCACCTTGCAATGCATTTCAAGCATGTGTCAGGGCATCACTGTGGCTTCATGTGATACTCACTTGAGCAGCATCTTTTTGTTTTATGTTATGAAAACTTGAAAATGTGTCTAGCATCTTTTAACCTTTAAAAAGTGGCATATTTCATTTCTCTGTGGAAAGCATATCTTGCAAATTTGCGGGAGGTGTAAAAGTTGATACAGGGCCAGGCTTATTTCCTGGTGTACATTCAAGTAGTCTTGTGAATTTTAGTGTCAGTAATTAGTCAGTTTTCCCTTAACTGAAGCATTGAAGTTTTTTCCTCAAACAGTAGGGCATCTTGTCAGTTGCAATGCTTTATACTTTTTATTTATTCAAATGGTTCCTTTTCTCTGTCCATAAATATATTTTCTCTTTTTAGAAAAAGAGCAAACGGGGATCTAATAGGTCATATGATCAAAGTTTAAGTGATTCTTCCTCTCACTCTCAGGATAAACATCATGAGAAGGAGAAAAAAGTAAGTGGATTTGTCGTTGCTAATTATGTGGCACATCTGCTTAAAAGTAGCACTTTCTGATAAATTTAAGTTTTGCTTAAAAGTGTGAAGAAAATCTTGTTCTGAAGCACTGAATAATAAAAAACACATGATAAACCATAGGTACTGGCATCCAATGAAGAAACCTCTTCAGGTGCATTTGTATATGCACTTTCCTGTTTCTGTTTTTATTCAGTTTTGAGATACACATTGAAATATACCCATTGGGAAGGCTGTTCCATGTAACTTCCTTTGCCTTAGTTTTCTGTTAGAGCTTTTCTTGTATACCCTTCGTGACTACACTGGTAAGACAGTAGACATTTTAGCAACTGTGTGGCTAAACGTGTGCATCTGATTCCTTAGGTTTCAACCTGTTGTATCTTCTTCTCATGTCAAAGAACTGACATCTCTTCTTGACACATTTTATTGGTACTGGTAGTCAAGCCCACTGTGCTGGTAAAATACCTTGTTACTCACCTGGGAAATCTTACTGTGAGGGTGCAAAGAACATAACTGCTGATTTCTAATGTTGGTATATTCTTTCAAATAATTTGACTTCACATATTATTAAAAAGAATTTTAAATCTATGATGATTACTATTTTAGGTTTTTATTACTGCTGAATTAACTGTTGTCTGTAGGAAGTTTGTCATCTAAATTCAACAGAGGGTGATAACAGACACAATAATGCAAATATGCTTTGGCACTTCTTTTAGGCCTCTAAGAATACATGCATAACTGCTCACTTGCACACATCCTATACAAATAGCTTAATAGGATTTTCTGTGGATGTGGGTAAACTTAGTTTTACATTGTTTAAAATCATTACATAAAATTGAAACCAAAGAATCTTTTGACCAAATGTGTATTATACAAAGGAGCTATATTTATAGAAACAGGAAATTGAATTGCAAATGTCAGTCTTTAGACTCTTAGTCTCCTTAATATTTGATTTGGATTTTAAGATCCCTTCCATATTGTATAGATGTTGATCACCAGTTGCTCTTGGATAATCTTCTAAAAAGTATCTTTAGACTTGTTTAATGGTGTAGGTGAGTTGTTCGTCTTTATCTGGTAATGCAGACTGTGATGCAGTCATAGCTCTAAATCTAAATGTAGGGCTAAAATAATAAAAGTATGGGGTTTTGGCAGGCTTTTTTTTTTTTCTCAGTAACACGCTGGTAGAAAAAAAAAATTTGAATTACAGACTACAGAATTAGCTGCAAGGTAAACCCTTACTAATATTTGCCATATTTTTTTCTTAGTTTTTCACTACTGTCATATTTCAGGTCATGTTTTATCAAAGTATGTGCATGGATTTTTACTCACATTGACAAAACTTGTAAGTTGGTGGGTTTGTGTTTTTTTTGTTTTGCTTTGGGTTTTATTTTTTGTTTTTTTCTTAAATGACTTTGACTGAAGATACTGTGCTTCCTAGTTCATGATACCTGTGAAATCTTCAGGGTATACTTGGAGGGACTTTCAAACTGAGTGTGTTCAGTCAATGGTGTCAGCTATTTTTTCAGCTTATGCTGTATATTTGATATACTGTTTTAAGTATCTTGGAAGCGTAGGCAATTTTTTAGGGTGACTTTCCTTATTTCCTCTTCTGTAAATCCCTTGAGAATCTAGATTTTTTGTCATGTTACAGTAAATATTTATATCTTTCTTCAGAGATACAGTAGAGTTTGTGTGTGTGTGTGTGGCACCCACAACCCCCTCAAGGCCACTGCAGTTTCTGCTTTATCTTTCATCTTTGTTCTTTGGAAATCTGGATAATCTGATCTGTAGGCATCCTTAAAGCTTTTTGTTTTGCCAAGCTGTATGAGTTGTGGTTTGGAACCACTTTTGTTGCTCAGACCTCAAAAGCTATCCATTTGTGTGTGTGAAATACTACACTGCAGTAAGAAGAGGTTGGTCTGAAAATGTTAGTATAGGTAACTGTCATTTTTACAAACAGACTCAGCTGAAAGCCTGTTTCCCTTCATAGTATGTGTTTAATATCTTCGGGGCACTCTGCCAACAAAATTGGTAACAAATATGTAAGGATATAATAATTTAAAAAATCCTGAACAAATCTAACCAAACCTTTCGTATGATTTAATTTTCATGGTGATGTTGAAACTACAGAATAAATAGCTTCATTATATTCTGATTACTGCTGCCTAAGCATTGTTAGTTTCTGTGGCAGAGATGCTATATAGAAATGATTAGTGATGAGACTGTGTTCCTCATAAATAGGATTGGTAGTACGTTGCTTGACATTCCATTATAATATCCCTTTTCTTCACGGCCCAGGTGTTTACCTCAGGCTTTCTTGGGAAAACTTAGGCTGCCATGATCCTGTAGAAGAATGCCTTGCTTTAATGTTACTGGCAGTCTCAAATTTGAAAGGACTAAAGAGGGAACTAAACACATCTGGAACTGGCCTTTGTGTAATACAAGTTTTTTTTTGCCACTAACATGAAAATTAGGCAATGTTACTAGCTTTATATGTTTATGACTTCTGAAAAATGTGAATATATTATGTAGTAAGTAACTACTGTATAGCAGCTGAATTACACAGTTGCCTTTTCTACTAGACGTGCTTTGGTCTGAGCTGAGCAGGAAGGGGAAATTTAAAACTCTGCTATTATGGCTCATATAATGTAAATTAAACCAAAAAAATGGTCTTGTGACTGAAGACTGCAGATGTCTATTGAAGACGTAAAAAGAGCAAAATAGTGTCAAGGAGCCTCATGTCACTATCACAGGAGTTGGAGAGTGTCCAAGGAGAACCTAAAATGCAGGAGCCAGGGTAAGTGTTCTAAATACTGAGCTGCTAATGCATTATGGGCATCTTTTTGGTGCTTGTCTTGTTCTTAAAGAAACCTTACAGCTTTTCTGATTTTGTGGATAGAAACTTGGACACCTAAGAAGAGGCTGTGGAAGGGCATCACATTCCGTGTGTTCCACTGTAGGAGTTTGGTTGTTAGGCCCATGGGAAGGGAAAATTTAAAACATTGAAAGTTTCCATAGGCTGCGTGTTGGTTTGTGCATTTGGAACTGCCCGGACTTTCCCGATATGTTGTGAAGGAGCCTATGCTTATGTGTCAGGGCAATGAATTTCGTTTGTGAGAAAGATGCTTGGTGCTATTTAATGTATTTTAATGCTGTTGTAAGCTGTTAAAAGGCAAGATGTAAACACTCAGATCAAGTGTTCCTGAGGCATTTCCTCACTGTCTGAACAACCAACTGTGAAAAGGTAAAATGGACCTGCCATGCGTCACATAAGATTCTGTAGTAAAAATAGGATCAGAATGCAGGTTTTTGGGTTACCATTCAGCTGTATAAGTAATGGTTTCTTTTTTCTCTTAAAAATCAAAGCAAAACAAAAATCTGATTTAGTCACAAAGAGTCACTTTATGGTGCTGCACAGAGTGTTTTAAAGATTATTCTGATTGTGTCGTTCCTCTATGAATTGCCCCATTTCAAAATAAGTGATGTCACTTGAACGCTGGGAGTTTTCTGTAACTTTTTAGGGAAAAAAGCTCCAGACTCATCTCCGTAATGCAGTAGTATCCCATTGCATTTTTATTAAATTTGTACGTTTTGTTTATCAGTTTAATATATTTGACTGTTTAATCCTTTCAACTGCTCTCGATGGATGAAGCAAAATTGTAAGAATGCTAAAGATAACTAGAAGAAAAGTGGTTTGCAACCACTTTGAAATTATTTCAATTTTAATAATTGAAGTAATACTAAATAAGTATTATTCAAGTAAGAGCTGTGTGGTGTAGATGCTAGTGGTGATGCTTATCCATGTTAACTTACTCCAAATTCTGTTCGGTCAGAGGGAAAGAAGCATGCCTCCAAAATACCTCTAAAGGCTATAAATAAATATAAATATAAACCACATGTATCTCAGTGTATAGGTACACTAATACCTAAGATGCAGAACCCAGTTCCTGTTTCCTGAGACTGAATTTTTGTGTGGGTTCCAGGGGTTCAAAAAGGGGGATGTCTTCATCCTTCAGTCTTTACTGTTGTTGCCAATGAATAGCATTTCTCTTTCTGGGCACCTGTTCTGTACTGACTTCCGCAGGAATGTAGAGTTTTCATTTTTAATACCTCTCTTCAAGTCAAATTCTGTTGAAAGTCTGTTTGGGAATACTGACGACGTGTGACTGTGTAAACAAAATTTCTTTAGAAAGCTGCTCTATCTGAGTATATTTACAAATAGATACTTTTATCTGCAGGATTAAGAGGAAAGGTGACAATCTCGTTTGACTTGTTGCTCACTAAAATTGTCTGTTAACTTGTGCTATTTTCTGTGTATACAACTGTCATCCTGATAATGACCTGCATGAAATCTGCTGGAGCTGGCACCAGTTGGTATATATAGATGGCACAGCAAAATGATCTCTTGTGGAGGTCAAGAAAAAATACATAAGAACATAAGCTCATTTTGATTTGTATTTTCTTTTCCTTTAGTAAGAGAAAAAGTAGGAACTTTTTGTCTCAGTTCTCAAGATTATCATGGAATTACTGATTTGATTACCTCATTTTTTTTAACCTTACAGGAACACATCATATATATTATTGAAAAAAGAGTAATGCTTTTAGTGTACATTAGCACAGCAAACACCTCAGTAGTATTAAGCTTGTCAGCTGGGGTTAGTTAATTATTATAAAATCAAAAGGACAAACACACCACCTCAGGTATACTTAAAAACTGTTCTGCAAGATGTAGAATTTTGTAAGGCTGCCTAAGTTACAACTGTCTTTTTCCATCTCAAAGTACACATTTTAGTCTTTGAGTTTTCACTGTGAAAGAAAATAACTCAAAACCCCAGCCAGCAGCTCATCCCCACACAGCCACATCCCGCACTCGTTCTCCTCTCTTATGGGATGGGGGAGAGAATCAGAAGAGTAAAAGTGAAAAAAACTTGTGAGTTGACATAAAGACAGTTTAATAGGTAAAGCAGAAATTGTGCATGCAAGCAAAGCAAAACAAGGAATTCATTCACTGCTTCCCATGGGCAGACAGGTGTTCAGACATCCCCAGGAACGCGGGGCTCCATCACATGTAACTTTACTTGGGAAGACAAACGTTATCACGCTGAACATCCCCCCTTTCTTCTTCTTCCCTGACTTTTACATACTGAGCATGATGCCATATGGCATAGGATATCTTTGGTCACTTAGGGTCAGCTGTTCTGTCTGTGTCCTTTCCCAGGTTCTGGTGCACCTCCAGCACAGGTGCTGGTGGGGTGAGAAGCAGAAAAGGCCTTGGCCCTGTATAAGAGCTGCTCAGCAAAAATGAAAACATTCCTGTGTTATCAACACTGTTTTCAGCTCAAATCCAAAACACAGCCCCACACCAACTAGGTGAAGTAAATTAACTCTATCCCATTCAAAACCAGCACAATTGCAGTTCTATAGTTGTTACTGTGAGAGATGCAGAGGCAAAGGAGGCTTGAAGTTACTCTCTTTGTTGGTTTTGGATCCTGGATTAATACAAGATTACTAGGACTTTGTAACAGTTTCTAGAAGGTAATCTGGATACTTTTTTACGAAGTTGTATATATGTGCTGTTCATGCCTAGCATGTTTTGTGTGCTGGTAGACAGTATGCAGTTAAAGATGAGCTACGATGTTAACTGACTGAGCCAGGAAAATGGAATGAATTCCTTTTGTTTGCCAATCTGCTTGCCTATTTTGTGATATCTGTGTGAGAGGTATCTTTATGTTATCTTGCAGACAGTGGAGCATTTTGCAGTTTATAATATAATATGTATTTTGAACGTGTAGTTTTTCTAGGAGTGAATGAAAGTGAGCACTGACAATACATAGTTGCACTGATTTAGTTAATATTGCACCATTTTTGATGTTATAAAGTGCTACTCAAGTGTTCAGCACTGGATATCCATTACTAACAATTAATACTAAACTCTGCAAATCAGAGAAGCATCGTATTTTAGTGTTAAATATCAAAGGAGTAGCTCATTCTGGATCAGAGTTGGTAGTCTTGCACCTCACAGAAGCTTTGGATGGCATTTTTATAATTGATTCTTGAGTCTTTTTACCTTTGACAGTTAAAATTATGACCATTATTTCTGTATTTAAGTGAGGCTTTTGGGTATTTAAATAATTGAATCAAGGACTGGTTCTTAAGAACGAGTTTTATGCTTAGAGCTGTATGTGTTTGAGTAATGCTGGCAGTAGTGTCCTACCTCTGCCTATAAACTATCTCTGGTCTGTATCGTTTCATTCCCTGTGACTGCAGCAACAGTGCTGCTGCATTGAATTTTTCTGTTGTGGGTTATACCATTTAAAATGCTAGCTAGATGAATGCCTGAGCAAGGGCTGTTCTTATGAAAATAAGATAAATTAGGATTTGAGTTTGAAACTTGTGAACTGTGGTCATCTTTCATTCTGCAGTTATTATGGTTATATTGCTAATAGCTACTAGTCCCCAATAAGAGGCCAAGCAGATCTGGTATTGGGGATTAGCAAGAGCTGGGCACAGCTTTCCATTCAGGATGTTAGTTGTGATGCGACAGCTCAGGATTTACAGTCTTTGCTGATACAAAGATATTGCAGAAAATCTATGAATGACAAAAGAACCAATATGAGTACTCTGTGCTAATAGAACATTTTGATACATTGGAATTATTTGAGGGAGTCAAACAGCAGCTGAAAAATTAGGGATTTAGGCATTCAGATGATTTTGCTTACAGTAGTCAGTAAGGAAAATAGATTTAAATATGTTGTTGAGGTTTAAAAACTTGGGACAACCAAAGGTAGTGGAGGATAAGGATTTTTGTAATAGCGAAGGCATAAAAATGCAATAATTCTAGGTCAGCCTGAGCAGTTTTGTCTTGAAGGATTAAGCACAGGTAGTTGCTGATAATGTGCATGTGTTTTAATTCTTCCAAAACAGAGGTTAGTCTTCTGTTCCCTGAGCCCATGAGCTCTTGCTTCTCTGTTCTGCATCTTTCTCTTGTGCCTGTTACTGTCCGTCTTCCATGTTCCTTCACAGAACTAATGTAGCTCACTAAAACAGCTGAAAACTCTCTACTTGTATTTTTGTTGCTGCTGTTCAGCAGTTTGAGTGGGCAGACAGAAGGTCTGACAAGCTAAGCACTCTAAGAAAGGTGAGAGTGGGGTCAGAAAACCCTTTTCTTCCTTTGTAACAGTGAACTGAAATGCTGAACTTCAGAACGTATTTTAATGAAATAAAGTCCTGTAGAAACCCCTTTCAAGAAGGCTGTGCATACCTGAGACAAAAATGAATTGCAAATAGGTGTAAATACCTTAAACAAGTTAAATGATACTTCCATATGGAAATGTTATGAATTATTAATGCCATTTAAAAGAAAAGCCAAACTCATTAATTTCTTCTGTACTAGGAGAAATTATAGTTCACTACAAGTGAACTATTGTTCACTTGTATTCATTTTTTCCAAACATTGAAGTCCAAAGTTTGAAAAGATATATTTTGTAACATCTCTTCTGTTGGTAACAGATCAGAGCTAAAATGTAGTTACACGTGTATCCTTAATTTGATATTTTGATGAGATGTTGGTCTTTTTCAGTTGTTTTTCTGAAAGTACGTTAAAGAAATTGAGTGAGCAAGTGTTGATCTTTAGAGTGATGAAACAAGTAAATGAGCTAAAAAAATGAAGAATTGGAACCAAAGTGTATTTGTCAAGTCATATTATGTAATAATTTTGTAGATTGAATCTTTGTGGGAGAAATAGAAGCAATCAGAATGTACTTCCTTCCCCTTCTTCATCCCCCTGCTCTACAAGAAAGCAGAGTGCCGGAGGTGCTATAGAATTCCAGCAATCTAGCAGCATGTAGCTGTTGGAGTTAAGATGGGATTACATAACTTTTTAGAAACAAAAACAAAAAATGAGATTCTTGGTGAGAAATAAAGCTTTCTGATTAATCATGATGTATAAACCCGAGGCATTTTGTATTGGTATTTAGCTGCACCATAAATCAGGGCTCTTCAAGTTGTTCAGGATGAATATTGTTACAGGTGCTTACCCAATGGCTGCATGGCAATCATACCTTATTTTTCTTACAGTAAGAAAGGTTCAGGAGCTGCCTGAATCTTCTCTGCTCAACTATCTTACTTGTGAACCAAGATTAAAGTTCCCTTTGTCAATTTTGTAGTTGGCCTTGTATTTTTTTAATGTATTCTTCCTTGGAATTGTGTCTTCTGCTAAATCTTGGTTTTACAGAATGTACAGATTGCATTTATCTGCTCTGCACAGGAGTTTGGAACATCTGAACTCATTCCTAAGTGTATAAATGGGATATGTGTGTTCTGCCTGCCCTTAATGCTCCCTTAGCTTTCACTTACTGGCAATATTATTTTCAGTCCTTGTTAAGAATCATTTCTGTCCTTTATTTTCCTTACAGTAAAGCTTGTAAAAGGTCAGACATTTGATATCATTACCTTCCCTAGAATGGGGGGGGTTCCCATGTCGTTTTATGGATGAATGTTTATCTTGGTGAACTGTTGCTAAGTTTTTTTTGAATTTTTTTAGAACTGTGGCTGAATAGAGATTTTATGAAAGTGAAACATGCAGAGTTGTCCATGAGGAGCTAACCATTCCTTGTTTTTCTGGCAGTAGGGAAGATGGCTAGTTTGTGTGGCCTTTGAGACAAACTTGATTGAAAACTGTTGTATTTGTTAAATATTGTGGAAATTCTGTTAATCCCTCTGTTAATCCTTTTCTGGATTACAAAGTGGATATTTTAGAACTCTTCTTACACTTTTTATGCATCCTTGTGGTAGAAGAGGGTGCAACTGCAAGAAGTCATTTTCTGGGAGCTATGTCTCTTTGGCTCAGTAGGTTGTTGTTGAAATTTTTATTCTTATCAGTGTAAAAGCTGAGTATTTCTTTCAGAGGTTTTCCTGCAGTGTTCTCCAGTTCTTTGATGTTGTATACATTTGAATTCACATTCAGAAGTAGCGCTTCTTAACTTTACTTGGGAAGAAAAAAGAAAACTAAAAAAAAAAAAAAAAAAAAAAGAAGGAAAAAAGGTGAGAGGAGGTATAACCTAAAGGAGGAGGGAATGTACAGTTAAGGACAGCAGATGTCTTGTTAATGAGATATTTGTATGCAGAAGGCCTTTGGATGGGTTACTACTGCAGTGGCTTTGAGTGGAAAGCTGTAACCTTGATGAGCTGTCCTGGCAAACTTTGTCTTGATGGTTTGGGTCTGGGAGAGGACTTTGATGTGGTTGCTGATGCTTCACTTTACAGAAATCAAGCTTATTCTTTCCAAATGTGTACTCGTTGATGCCCCCTTCCTTCCTGCTGTCCTTGTGTCCATTGTCCTTCCTGACACCTCCTTATGTGTTGGGACTACCGTTTATTTCATTATGTTACAAAACGTAATTTGAAGTCCTCCTAGGTCTTCCTCTGATCAGAATTTTATGCTTCTTTGCCTTTTAGATGAAATTAACACTGGAAGTAACAGAACACTAAAAAGTCAACAGAAAATACCTTAAAACATGTTCATTTAAAAGTTTCATTATTGTTTACTGATACTGTTGTGAAGTTTCATCTTAAAGTGTATTGAAGTCATTGCCCCTTGGCTCCAAAATGATGAATAAAAAAATTATTTAGGATTATTTGAATTTCCCAGTAGAGTGATGAAAGCTAAAGAAACTCAGGCAGTGGTTAGCCATTTCATAGCTTCCTTCTTGAAGCTTGTCTGGGGTTCACTAAAATTGTTACTCAAGTTCTTCTAAACACATACACTGATGATGTAGTAACTTTGGTAGCTTAGCACTGGTGAAAGTCTTTTGTATCAACAGATTTGAGGGATAACATGGCAGCCTTGGTGTAGACGCTTCTGTCTGTTCTTGATCCCTGCTTGCTTTTCTGTTAGTGTGGGTAGCACTTTGGGGACTGTTACATTTAAGATGTTATTGAAAAGACTGTGCAGTGCATTTGAATACTTCCTCTCCATATTATTTTTTTCTTTCCAATGTGTTTTGCAGGTCTAAAAAGAGATAAATAAACAATCTCCCCCCCAGAAAAACACAAAAGAAACCAAAAACAACATCCCTAAACTAAAGTGCCTTTAACCTGTATTAGATTTTAAAAATTCAAAACCTACCTTATGGTGTATGTCATCGTAATTATGACACCTGTACACTTTATTATGAAGGGAAAAACTCCGTATTTCTATCCATGTGGCAGAGTGGAAAAAAACCTCCAAGTTCACTTGAGTGTGTAAAAACCCCAAACCTAAAAATCCCCATCATCTTTTTAAAATGTTCTGTTGTGCCTGTCTTTGAGTTTTAAGAAGTGTACAAGAATTAAAAGAACGTTATACATTGTATTCTAGCAAGTATAGTTTTACAGGATATTTTGGTGATGATACCTTTTTTTACTTGATTTGTGAACTTTTTTAGTTAAACTGTATTTCCTTCCTGGCAAAATTGGTTTATAAGTTTAGTTACATGGATTTGGGCTGGTTAGAGACAAGGTGATCTCTAAGTCAATCACCTGGTATTTACAGTTCATAAAGGCAGCGATAAATGTGTTTTGCTTTCAGCTTTGCATCTAGGATGTCAGTTAACAGATTCTACTTTATTAGAGAATTTTAGAACCCATTCTCTTACTCTCTCAGGCTGATTCCATGAAACAAGTTTCTGATATTTCTTCTGTTGGGACAGAAATAGAAAGGTGATACTTTGTCATACCTGAATAGAGTATGCATGTATTGCATCTCATCCTGGTGTTTGGTGAGAGCAGTTGTGCAATCACTGTTGAACAAATGATGTTCTTGAAAGTCTGGACAATCATTTTAATAGAGAAAGATCAGCATGGGTGGATTTTGAGATTCAAAACAGTTACCGAGTTTTCATATGGATATTCAGACTTACACATCTTTTCAAGCTGCTCAATGGGTTTTTTATACCCCTTGTGTCAACCCATATGTATGCACGTTTTTTACTAGCTCTCTGTAGACACACTCAGTCTGAACAAATAGCCGTACATTGTGCTGTTCTGCAGAATTTTGTGTTAGTTCACAAAAATTCCACAAATACATAAATAAAATACTTGAGAGCCAGTAGCTTGTAAGTAACTTTCTCTCACAGCTGCAGTTTCTTTGCATCTTCTGACACTAAGTAAACCATATTATATTGCTAATGAAAAAATGACTTGTTTATGATTAGACTGGAAAAAATACTGAACTCCTGTATTCTAAGTTTGTTAGTTTTGTCAGAGTGGCTGTTTTTGTAAAGTATTTGTCTAAACTATTCAAACAAATACTGATTCTGTATTCCTCCAAAAATTGATTGCTACCAGTATGAAAGACTTCTGTTATACTATAAAGGCTCTGGGACAAGAAGTTGTTTTCTCTCTGTTTGCACAATTTTGTTCACACTGCCAATGCTTCATGTTTAAAAAATTAAAAAGAAGTGACTAAATTCTCAGCTCTTTTAGGAAACACATTTGATTTGTATAGCTTTTGATATTTTATTCAGTTTACCATGGAAAATACTTATTCTCTAAAATGTATGCCCGTTTTTTGGAAATGAAATCTAAATCAGATTTCACATTGTTATGCATGGAGATGTCAGTAGGGGAGCTAAAGCTAAAACCTTGCATTAATTTACATTAGTATCCCAACAAAAAATACTGTGCCGGTGCAGAGATGCAGGAAGATAGAAATCGTTGCTGAAAAATGAATGAAGATCTCTGAAACAGAAGCCATGTCTCTGTTTTTAATCCAGTTTCTTTTGTTGATTAAGTGATTATTGTAAAGATGGATTATACTAACAACAGTGCATTCATAAATGCTGGTTATAATTGAAGAATTTCAGTTTGTGCTTTGTTCTTCTTTGGTTTTTGTGTTCAGTTTTTCACTTTGAAAACAAATAGAAATACTTGATTTGCCTTTATATAATTATATTATAAAACATTCAAAACATTAATGTGTTTTTCAAATAGCACAGGACATTATTGCCATCTCTCTTAAATTTTGATAACACTTGATGCGATATAGAATTGGTTGTGTTAAAGGTGAAGCTGAACTCAGTTTTTATTGTCTTTTACAACTTCTAGAAATATAAAGAGAAAGATAAACACAAGCAAAAATATAAGAAGCAGTCAGAGTCCTCACCATCTTTGGTTCCATCTCTTACTGTAACTACAGAAAAAGTAAGTCAATGTGTTTTTTCTCCTCTTCCGCTTCAGTTACTTACATTGAAATTTCATGATGTAATCATTCCACTATATATACAGGAGCTTTATAATGGCATAAATTTTATAATTATCAAGCACTCTTGGTACTTTTTCCCATAGTGTAAAATCCTAAAATACTTTGAGGTTTAACATATGGAGAAAGGCTTAGAGTTTTGTATTTAAATTGTGAGTCAGGTGCCAGTGATACTCAAGTGAATTTTATTTTAATTGAGGTATATTCAATAATTGGAGAAGTTTTAGAAAGTCTATCCTTAAAAATTCACCTGTGTATGCTGAGCTGACACTGAACCTGTAAGTTAAAACTGGTAGTTATGAAATTACAGCTTACGCTTCATATACTTACAATATGCCTTATTAGCAGATTGTTTTGTTGGGTTCTGTGATTTTTCTTTCCTGTTGATGTGCTAGAAAATAACTAATTCCAGGGGCAACATGCAGGGTTAAATAATGACAGTTCTCATTGTACTCAGCAAGAATCACTTTTGCTATCCACCAATAAAATGACACCAATGTTGGCACTACAGAATAATGGGCAATACTATTGAGAAATGGGTTTTACGATTTCAAAGTTGGAAAAGGTATGTCCCATTCATGTGGAGATGTTTGGCATCAGAGTTGGAGAATCAAGGTTTGAATTCATTTGTGCTCAGTACATAGGTCACCGTGTTTTAGCAAAGGTGTTGAGGCTTGTGTTAACTGTGTGTGGTTTGGTTGCTGAGGTGTTATATTCAACAAATGTGTGTTTGCATATGGTACATCAAAACCTTGTCAGGACGGGGTGAAGCGATTGAAATACCGACTTTCTCTGGTCTCTGGAAGTATTCTCTCAACTCGTGGTATCAATTTCAAGAATAATCTCCAAGAAAGTTAGATTTTTAGTATACTTTGCATATTTCTTTATTCTTAGTAGTAAGATCAGTAACTTGAGAATGCATACCTGCTAACATCCCATTATTTGGAACTCACACTTCTGTTAAGAGTCTCATTTCTGGTTCTACTGTATTCTATTTGATGCGGTTGTGTCAAGTGAGAGTTAGTAGTCAGTGGTTTTCTGAAACTCTCAAGAACTATTAAAAAAAATGGAAGAAAAGGTAGAGTCAATTTACCACTTTGCTGTTTTGATTTAAGAGCAATTAGAGATTGCAATCAGTGAGTGTGACAGTTTCTATTGAAATTAGGTTGTAGAACACTTTGAGTAGTATTGACTGGTCCACATGATTTATTTAATTTTATTAATTTGCCCTCAACCTACTCCTCTTGAGTTGGAGACAACTTCTAAAATTCATTGCCTGTAAGAGAGGCTTCTTGTGTGGGAACATCTTTAAACTTTACAACCTTTGTTTAGGTTTTACACTATGTATGATCTTATCTTTCTTAAATTACATCCATCTTGTACTTTGATTATCTAATCATCATAAGTTTTTGCAAAAAGGGATATTACTGTATATTTTTGTAAAAGTTAAAGAAAATATATGGAAATATTGATTATCTTTTGCGTCCTGCCTATTAGAACATGCTTTTAATGCCAAAGACACAGCTGGATTCTGTTTTTGTGCTAAGCTTATTTCTAATTGCTTTGTCCTCCCTATCCTTCTCCTAGTTACAAAGTTTACTCCTATGGATAGTCACAGGGATGAGCTAGAGCAAACACTAAAGTGAACAGAAAATCTCTAATTCTAGAATTTAAATTATAGCTGAATTAGACTGAAACAGAATATTAATTATTGAATTTGAATATCATCATGCCCTTTTAGTTTTTTATTTAATCTTTTGCATGTGGATTTTCTTTACCTAACCTGTTTGCTTCATTTATTGCCTTTTTTTTATAGTGCTTCAAATCATCAGAAAAATTTGTGTTGAGTTTTTTAAATGAGATTACTAAGTGTGATTATATTTTTTTAGAACAGCATTGACTGGATATATGGAAGTGATTTTTCTTTTTGTGGTTAGTTCCTTCCATTAATTTTCCCTAAGTCCTTTTAACCCCATTTACATGCATTTGCTTTTCTAGGTTATCAACTCATAATGTGTTCCTCAAAACTTTGAAATTTTAGTAATGAAACAAGCTTTATTTTTTTCTAAGATGAGTATTTGGTTCAGAATACTGTATTAATGTATTACTTTTATGTGTCCTTTTACATAGAGTTGCTAGAATTGATTTGGACCTGATGTCTGTTTCACAGCAGTCTTTCGTACTGAGCACATGACTTTATCATGATATATAATCACTTCTGCCACCATGATGTTCTTGTGGGGGGAACAGAAATTTGAAATAAAATTTGGTTTTCCTTTTTAAAGATGTTAAATCCTTTGTAAATCCGGTGGTAATGACCATTTATGCAGGTGATGTCTTAAAGCATGTTTTTTTCTGGATGAATTGTTTCTGAAGATGGAATCATGAAAGGCTGCATGATAAACTATGGATTTATCTTCTGTTAGTGTACTTGAATTGCCTGTTTGTTCTGCAGAATTTAATTCCAAGAAATTTTACTGATGTTTTGGTCCCTGCTATTTTGAGAGGCACTTTTGCGCATCCATGTAATGTCTCAGCAAATGCTGTTCAGTCTGAATCAGTTAAGTTTGAGAAAGTTGGAAATAAGAGATGCCTGACTACTCTTTGATTAATGTAGTAGCACTACATTTTTTCACTTTTGGAACATAGATAGAAAATGTTTTGAGAAGAACTACAGTAACTTAGGAATTTGAATTCTCTTGCTGCCTCTTCTTCTGCCCGCTTTCTTAGTTGGAAAGGGCCATCAGCCCCATATTTACTCCTCATAAAAAAGTTCTGTCTCAGGTTTTGAGTTTTGGCTCCCACAAGCAGTGCAGGGAGCTGAGGAGTGAGGGTTATGAGCAGTTCATCACTGGTTGCTCTTGCAGCTGCTTAAGGAGAAAAGTCCTTCCCCCGCTCCAGCATTCCTCCCATGGGAGACAATCCTCCATGAACTTTTCCAGCGTGAGTCCATCCCATGCTCCACAAACTGCTGCAACATGGATCACTTTTCCACAGGGTGCAGTCCTTCAGGCACAGCCCGCCTCTAGTGTGGATCCCCCACAGGGTTACAAGTCCTACCAGGAAACCTGCTCCAGCATGGGCTCCTCTCTCCACAGGTCTCCAGGTCCTGCCAGGAGCCTGCTCCATCATAGACCTCCATGGGGTCACAGCCTCCTCTTAGGCATCCACCTGCTCTGGCGTGGGTTTCCTCCATGGGCTGCACGTGGATCTCTGCATCCCCATGGATCTCCATGGGCTGCAGGAGAATCTCAGCTCTGGTGCCTGGAGCACCTCCTCCCTCTCTTTCTTCACTGACCTTGTTGTCTGCAGAGTTGATTCTCTCACATGTTCTCACTCTGCTCTTCTCTGGCTGCAATTACATCTGCCCAATAACCCTTTTTTGTTTTTCCTTCTTCAATATGTTGTCACGGAGGTGTACCACCATTACTGATGGGCTCAGCCCTGGCCAGCATTGGGTCAGTCCTGGAGCTGGCTGGAATTGGCTCTGCCGGACATGGAGGAAGCCTCTGGCAGCTTCTCAAAAAAACCCCCCCTTTCTAGCCCCTCCACTACCAAAACCTGGCCGTGCAAACCCAGTGTTTGTTTTGGGGGTTTTTTGGGTTGGTTGGTTTTTGCTGGGACTCTGCTATTACCATCTGGCGTTTTTGGGGAGAATTACTTGCCATGGTCCTTCCCTTCTCTGTGCAAGGCCACTTCCTTATACATCTACATAGGGCTAAAGGCCACTCAAACCTTGGAATGTACTACGTATGTTAAGAGTGATTATTGCACATTTACCATAAATCCTCAGAAGGTTTAAGAGTAGCTGCAGATGGATGGTGTAGCTCTTCAGGGTGCACAGAGTGATAGATGGAGACCATAAAAATGACAGTAGCTCTCTGTGCTTAGGGTATATTTCATCATGTTGGTGTTCATGATTCTCTGACTAAGAATGTAGATTTCAGTACACCTTATAGCACCTTCTGAAACGCAAATACCTGTTTGAGCAAAATTTTCCAAAGCAGAACTGTGTTGTGCGTGCATATTCTTCAAAATCTGCCAGGAGTGGGATTCAGGCTTGCAGTCAAGCCACATCACAGCACAGTGTTTGCAAATTAATGCCTACTTGTCATTGCCTGGCCCTGGTATGCAAGTAGATTGAAATACTTGCTTTCCTCAAAGCTTGTATATTTAGTTGTCTTCTGTCATTTGCAACTGAAAAGTAAGGTTTATGTAAATGCCTTAGCTATTTTAGTAAAAGATGGAAAACTTTGTATAGCTGGTATACAAAGCTTTATGTAAAGATGAAGAAAACATTCTGTTGTAGGCCAAAATTCAGCAAGCATCCCACTTGGGGCAGGGAAAACTTGTGTATATGCTCAATTTTAAGAGGCATTTGTTTGTGTGGTCTTTAATGGAGATAACTAGGTACTATTTTAAATTCTAGTCTGTAAAGAGCTGAAAAACAGCTCATTACGAATAGATGAATAGCTTCTAGGTTTGATCCGTTTTTTTTAAGGAGCTTTAAAGAGCTGTTTTACTAAATAAATAGAGTATAAATATCAGTAGAATGTTCTTTTCTTTTTCCTGATTTTGTTTTCATTTTCTTTCTTATGTTATTAAAATTCTGTTATCACAACTCCACATTTTTTTCAGTCATGAGAACAATAATATTCCCTTGTATGGTTTCCTAATGTTCTGCATGCAGTTTCCCTGCCCACTTAATTACTTTCTGTGAAACCTCTTTTGACTATTGTTCACCAATAGGGACAATTCTGGCAAAATTTAACAGACGAATAATGGACCTAAAGATGAAATTTTTGAAAGCCATGTGGAGAGCGTAGGAGAAGGGCCAGAATTCTTGGGGGTGGGTAGGGGTTGAGGAAGAAATTTGCATTGGGAGCTCAAGAGTGTTTTTCTACCTGTCAGAGAGAGGGTTTGAATTAAGTGTGTCTCGGTCAGCTCTCTCATGTGTCTTCTTTACTTGGTGGTTCTTAAGGAATTTGATGAATGTGGGATGGTTCACGTGCCAGGGAGTTGGTTTGGTTTTGAGACTACAAAGTCTTAAAAATCCAAGTTCTTAGGTTTTGAAGTCTTCAGCAGTTCCACTGCTGATGGAACAGCACTTCCAGTTTAACAAAAAAGGCATAAAAATTGTATGTTCAGAAAAGCATTAAAAGCTTAGTTTCTAATTTTTAATTTTAAGCATAAAGTAACAATATCATATTTAAATAGACTATAAAGGCTGTAGCCATTAGATTTTTCCATTTAGCTCAGTGAAGTAAAAATTTCAACCAAAGCCACTGTGCATTTTTTTTCCACAAAATGATGTTTTTTTCAGTTGTTTGCTGAGAATCTTCACAGTTCAGCTTCTGT
>NW_008239547.1:1160643-1197161 GCF_000691975.1 Corvus brachyrhynchos
CTGCTGTTTCTAGTTAACATTAGTATTTGAACACTTCTGTGTTTGTTTGAAAGAATGAGATCTTTTAAACAGTTGTTACAGTTTTTTGTGTGACTTGTTTGTTTAATTTCTTCTCTCTTTCAAAATGCCAGACATACACAAGTACTAGCAACAACTCCATGTCAGGCTCCTTGAAGCGGTTGGAAGATACCTCAGCTCGATTTACAAATGCAAATTTCCAGGAAGTTCCTACACATGTTTCAAGTGGAAAAGATTCTTCAGAGGCTAGAGGGTCAGAGAGCAAAGGGAAGAAATCTGCAGGTCACAGCTCAGGTCAGAGGGGAAGAAAGCCTGGTGCTGGAAGAAATCCAGGAACAACTGTGACTGCAGCTAGCCCTTTTCAGCAAGGTACTGATTGTTATGCTGTAACATAACTTGCTTTGACATGAATTAGAAATTTTATGTATGCAGAACTTGAAAAGTAGTTAATCTGTTATCCTCAATACTGAGAATGTTGTTTCACTTTAGGGAAAAACCTAACTTTTTTCAGGGTAAAAATGTTTGTTGCTATAACATAAAAAGGAAGGTTGTGCATTTTTAAAGGGCAAAACTGATGCTTTTTTCAGACTGTTGAAGTATTCTCTTCAGCTGCTAACAGAAGTGTCTTTATGTGCCAGAAATTATTTTGGAGTAAACTTTAATATGAATTTGAGTCTAGAGGTCTTACCTCTTTAAGGGAGTAATACTATGTTTTTTAGTCAGTGCACTAAAGGATAGGATGCCATGGCCCCTCAACAATTTTTCAAGATGTAGATATTTAAAAGTATACCATTTCCTTCAGAGTAAAAGACCTTTTTACTTAGTTTTTTTGTCACCAAAATACATAAGGAGAAGGTGAGTATGCAAGGTTTATTTATCTTAGGTAATACAAAATGTTTTACTTTTTGAACTTGCTAAAACCCACTACGTGGACTTCGGGCACTTCTAAAAAGCAAATTTTACTATGGCGTCTTTGTCAGAATTGAAAAAAAAAAAGATTAAAAATACTAAAAGTTTTAAAAAAATTCCTTAATTAATAAAATATGTTATTTTGAAACACAACAAACTAGGCCTTCTATAAAGTAATTTTCAGTAATTTTCACTGTGGTGTCTAGTAGCTGACTGTCCTTTATACTTTGTGATGTTGATTTTCCTTTGAGTTTATTTATGCAATGAACGCTTGTAAATTTATCTAGAACTCTTCCAATATTTCAGGTCCTTTTACTTGAAAAAAGAGGAAGTATTTTTTTTTTGTTTAAATTCTCAAAACTTTGAAAATTGCCTTCTGGAATTCTTCTTTTAAGGAAAAATCTTATTGCAGATGGCAAAATAGATCTTTTCTATGTGCATGTATTTTCTTTTAGGCTGCATTAAGTGAAGTTGATATAACTTACTTAAAATACAAAACAATGATATTTTAATGTTTTTTTTTAAATAGCTGTATTTATGTAAATTGTATTTTGAATGGAATTCTTAACATTGTTTAGTGGAGTACTAATGATGAAACACTATTTTTTAAAGGACATGGGTTTTTTATACCTAATGTCATATTTAGGAGTATTTTCTTGATGTTGTCATCAGTCTGAATTCTGTGAAACAGTACCCACATACACCCACCTGTATAAACTTAGTGAATTTCAGTGCAAGTAAATGTTTGTATTTCCCGAGAGTGCTTCATTTTCTGCCTTGAATGCACGAATACAGTGATGAAATGACTGCATTCCAAATACTGAAGAAGGAATGTAATTCTGTTACACGGAAGATCTTTATGGTTCTGTGACAGTGCTAAAGAAGTCCTAAAATGCCAATTTTATACACCGTTTTTCACTTTCTCTCTCGTACTTTTGAAAAAGCATGTCTTCTCTGGAGCTCCCCCTCAGCCAGGGAAAATTAAGCCCAATTGTTGTTCCCTTTACCTTTGTCAGACCCCTGATTTTAGGTAGAATGGTAAGGAAGATTGTAGGCATAGTGTAGATGTGATCGTAGCATATTTCTATCAGCCTTCTCTTAATATATGTGTATGTTCAAAAAAACCTGCTCCAACTTGCACCAAGTGTTTGTTATGGCTTCAAAACAGGATGGATGTCGAAGTTGCCTAAGCAGCAAAGTCGTTACTCTTCTATTACTCATTTTCACCTTGTGCCCCAGATTCAAATCTAAATCGCAGACAGGAATCTGAGAATCATATTCAGCAAAGTGAAGATCAGCAGGAGAACCAATGAGTTATTTAAAAAATAAATTATTTAGTTCTTGGTAAGGCTTTTCTTAAAGTACTTCCACATTAAAGTTTTTTATTCTAAGATATTAATACTTCCCATCAGTTTTCATCAACTACACAGAAAAACATAATTATACTTCTTCTTTCTTTATTGTAGGGAGCTTTTTGGGCACTCCTGGGAGCATAAAGTCATCTTCTGGAAGTTCAGTTCAGTCTCCCCAAGAGTTTTTGAGTTTCACTGACACAGATCTGCGAAGTGACAGTTTCACGCATTCTCAACAGGCTTCCTCAACCAAAGATGTACATAAAGGAGAGGCTGGGAGCCAAGAGGGGGGAGTCAATTGTTTTACTTCCTTAATTGGTCTCCCTTCATCATCAGCAGCTGTTTCCCAATCTAAAAACTTTGACAGCTCACCTGGAGACATAAGTAATTCAAGCCTTAGTTCTACAGCGTACAAACGAGCTCAGACTTCTGGAATAGAAGAAGAAACTGTAACAGAGAAGAAACGGAAAGGAAATAAGCAAAGTAAACATGGGCCTGGTAGACCTAAAGGAAATAAGAGTCAAGAAAGTATTTCCCATCTTTCAGTTTCTTCTGCTTCCCCAACTTCATCTGTGGCATCTGCTGCAGGGAGTGTGACAAGCTCTGGTCTTCAAAAATCTCCAACTTTGCTCAGGAATGGAAGTTTACAAAGTCTTAGTGTTGGTTCATCTCCAGTGGGTTCAGGTAGGCATTTACTGGATTTGTTTTCTTACCTCAAAATATGTTTTTATTATTTTACCTGTAATTCTGAGTATGCTTTTCAAGAACATAGTATCATTTGAAATATCATGAAAATTACACTGGGGGAAAAAGGACTGTTGGAAAAGTAAGTTTTGTTCCATGTATAGGTGCCACTGTGGTGTAGGTGGCTGTAGTAGATTGGCTCTAGGCTATATAAATGAAGGTTTTGAAGTTGTAGGGGGAAAAGTTGCATAAAAATAGGTTCTTTGAAAATTATGTGTGACAGGTTTAGCAAAAAAAAAAAAAATTGATAGTTACATGGACTTCATTGTCTGTCTGTGCTGTTACACAGAGAAAACAAAATTGGTACTCAGGTATGTCAGCTTTGCTGAATGTGTCTCTCAATTACACTTTCCCAATTTAGCTTAACTAAAAATCAAAATGTGTATATGGAGAATGACCAGTTTAAACATGTAAAATTATATTCTGAATCTGGACTCCTGTGTAGCTGGATGACATTTTCATATTCTTGTGTGCTGTTTAGCAATTGAAATTGGCTGGTTTGTTCTTCCTCTGTTCTAAATGTTATGCACATCTGGGGCTGTGAGAGGCTTTCTGTTTACTAGAAACCTGTGTGTGGAATGGCCTGGCAGAATACTCTTATCTGCCAAAGTCTTTGTTGCCCTGAAGTTTCTTTCAAAGCTTTTGTGATAAAAAAAAATAATGAATTACCTCACTTCTGAAACTTTGAAGTGTTGTCCTTTTTGTTGTTATAGTGGGTTTTTTTGTGTGGTTTTTTTTTTTTCCCTTAATTTTTCTGTTTTGGGGGAAAAGAGAAATGGAGCTTGAATACTTGCTTGTGGGGAGGGTTTTATGGTTTTTGTATTGTATACTTTCACTCTATAAGCAAGAGATACTTTAAAAAATACCTAGTTCAAGGAAAAAAACCCCTGTATTTCTTTCAGAACAAGACTGGTTCTTAAAAACTTGATGTCAAAGCCACGTTGTTTTAAAGCAGTTAGATAACGGGCAAATGATCATTTTTACTATGGGTAATAATGGCAAAAGCAGTAGCAACTATGTTAAAAAACTTTTCCTGTATTAAAATCAATGAAGAGAAATGGTATATGACAAAACTTCATGGTTCACTATTTATCTTGTTTAAAATGCAGTTTTAAGAACATGTTCACCTCTTACCTGTTATGAACAGAGACCATCTAACAGATTTACATCAGCGTTCTGATTATTATAGTATGAACTTTCTTATTCCTTTATAATCCCTTTGAAGTGGATTATGTATTGTAGTTGGGGTAAGAGATAGAAGTACAAGGTCTTGGTTCGAAGTGAATGACCTACGTTTCCCCCCCTCTTATATTTGTCTTAGAATATTCTGCTCTTGTCAGCTCCTTGAACAGGCCTTTCCCTGTACAGGTCCATTCTTGCTTTCTTTGTCCTCTATTACATCTCACTCTTCCATCTAGAGAATGCCAGTGATAATGTTAAACTCTTTGTAAATAAATACATGGATGGAACTACCATGTAGGTTTTGATTACTTTTGTCATGATATTCAGCCTGTAATTTCACATCTATTAAGTATACCTAGATTCTTGGGAGGCAGCATTAGACCTGTCCTCTAAAACAGTGATATTTTCTGAGGATGCCAAAGAACATGAATATAAATAAACAAGGAAACAAAATTTGTAAACAGAATCACCCCAGCAAAACCAAGAAAACCCAGAGATTCAAAACCAAATGTGATGTCTTCGTCTTTGAGCATGAGCTCTAAATTTATCCAGAAACTTCTGCTTGAATCAGAGCATATTGGTGTAATGTACTCTTCTCCCTCATCTCCCTGTTTCTTATGGTTTTAGTGCTGCTTTTCCCACTTCATCGTAAGTATTCTTTGGGTTTAGCAACCCAATAATCCAAATTTACAGCTGTGTTGGAGTGAGGAAGGACATAAGAGTATTATCACTGTTACCAGAAACTTGTATTCTCTCTGGTGTAGTATGTTAATGTTTCTCTTTGCAATGTGCCCACATTGTCCAGTAACAAGATCCAACAAATGAATCTAAATTATTTGACCCGAGCCCCCCGATAAGATTTTGTGCATGTAATTGTAGTGAGTGAAAACACAGGGTACTCAAGCCAAAAAGTTTTTATTGCCTCTTGGAATTGCCTTGATGCTTCAAAGAAGCTGAATCGGGAATGAGCCAGACCATACTAAACAAAGCTTTTGAAGCACTTTTGCAAGAATCTCATTTTTTTTTTTACTAGCCTTCCTAACAGCAGCTATCTGAAGCTACCACTCTCTTTCAGTTTTCTTAAGACCACTTGTTGAGATCCATAAAAATTATGAAAAACATGACTTCACAGATGTATGATAATTGTGTTCATAGTTAATGTTCAAATGAGATGAAATGTGAAGGGAAGCTTATTTTAAAAGGTAATGCAGATTCATCACGTGCTATTTATATACAATTAAGTCTTCCCAAAAAGTTTTATTCGGAATAATTATATTCAGCTCATTTTGTAAAAATATTTGTCATTGCCAAACTTATCCTGTCCACAGGCCTTCTCTTTTCCTGCGTAATAAGAACAGAGATGCACCATGAATATAGGTATAGTCTAAGGATAAGTAATTAGAAGCTGTTACAGCACATACGCTTAGGTTGTATTTCAGTTGCCATGCAACTGATCTGATGTGTTCAAGGTTTTATCACTTAAGTGTTCAATCTTTATGCCCTTAATTATTCTTTCTGAAATGTATTTATAACATGATAGGAAACATTGTATACATTACTTTAACATTGTATTCAAAGGAATAAGATAAATTCTAAAAAAATTAAGTAAAATTTATATTGGCAGGGTGATATGGATTTTTTGTAGTAAACTAACATTTTGCTAGTACATCTGTCCCTCTTTAAAAGCCCTCCCCCCCAGATTCTTTAGATACCAGCTCATTTACAAACCATACTTCCCTTTTTGTTGAGAACTCACAAGCAGTGTAAGTTTATTGTCTAAAATGGTGTCAGTCAGTTATTGCAGGAGTTTTTATATAAAGCTGATAATGGTTCACCCCAAATAGAGCTGGTCTTTGGAGTGATTTCAGTATCCAAATCTTTTAGTAGGGTGTGTGTGTGCATTTCATCTGAACTAAACAATTTTATAGAGCAGTCTAACTTTCCAGGTCACACGTGCTGTATTCTCCAGATTAAGTTCATTCTCAGCATCTTTCTAGGGAATAATATTTAAAGATTTCTAATCTAGTATTGTAAAGCATTGAGAGCTTGTGTCCCATGGCAATAGGGAAAAGAATATTTTATGTGACATACGGTACCTTCTGACTTTTCTGGAATAATGTAGCAATGTAAAATGGAAAGCAATCAAGTATCAGAAGTTGACTGAAATTTCTGTTTCATGGTAGATGAAGTTCTCGTGCAGTTGTCTTCTAAGTTCAGCATGGATACTTGCTGCTGGAATTATTACAGTGCTTCAGGCACTTATCTGCCTTCCCAGTTTTCTGCTCTTGATTTCAAGCATACAACAAATTGTGTAGTATCAGCTTCAATAGCTAAGGACTTCAGGGGATTATTTACTTCAATATTTTAATTTTTGTAAAATTGATTTTGTGCCCGATGTATACTGTAAGCCCTAAAAAAAGCTTATGAATTTTTTTTTTCTTTAAGATGACTGGAAAAGATTAAATTACCAATTGGGCCTTGAAATGGTTAGCCCATTGTTTCAGCACCCTTGTTGTGTCCATCTTCTGGAATTCCTTTGTCCTGACTGGGGCAAAATTAGAATTTGTCTTCCTACATTTTTGTCTCTGCCTCTGTATATCATCATATATATTCTTCCCTTAGCCAGTCTTCAGTGTGCTGTGGTTGGTAACACTGGACACTTCTTGGAATAAAGGACTCATCCAAACCCAGTATTGTACTTTAATAAAGCAGTATTTCAAATTCTGAGAAATCAATAATGTTGTTGGCACAGGTGCCTTTGAGTTGATCTTATGTCTTGTGCAGTCAAGTTTCAGCTTTATATACAAGTTGGCTAAATGCTTCAGATTAGTTCCATGTATTTTGTTCTCCTTTTCCATTTGATTCAAGCGGTGCTGAAACCTTTGTCAATGTTGCACACGTTCTGCTGTGCAAGATCATTGTACTGTTAAGCTCATTGCTGCACTTAGGACGCAAGAGAACTCTGAAGTTTCAAAGTAGAAGAGTAACTTGAAATTATTCTCATTGAGATACTAAGTCCCTCAAGTACTTATGTTAAATCTTCATGATGCTGTGTTTAAAGTTTGACTTAGTAGCTGAATCTACGGGGAGAAAGAGTTTATAAAAAATCGTTCTGAAACAGTTTGTGCTATCTGCAAAGTGCACCAAAGCAGAAGTCTTGCTGTGTTAAAAAGCCAGTTTGTATTCAGAGGAGATAGAATATAAAGAACAAATTGATACTAATAGATATTAATGGCCTTTTAGGACTAAGCAAATGGTGTAGAAAGCACACAAGGCAAAATCAATGCGCAGAGACCTTCATTCTTCATGTTTGAGGCTCAACAGAAGTGGTGTTGAGATTGGTGAATGGTGTACAAGATTAAAATGTAAAAATTGATGATTGTTGGTGTGGAAAACATGGAGACATTCATCAGATAACAGGGAAGAAATCACATGAGGTAGTAGCTTATGAAGATGGCGATTATCATGAAATGGATCAAAGTTCTTAAGTAAAATGGTTGTTATCAGCAGCTGCAGCCAGAAGTATTGACATTTCCTGATGATGAATACCTCATATTTCCATGCTTTGTCAGTATTACATTTTAGTAAGTCTTTAAAACTCATGAAGTTTTAAGAGACTGGCAAGTAGTTAATGTTACGCAATTAGGACGTGTTTGACAGAAGAAAGAAAGATGTTAAGGCATACAAAGGTGTAATCATTAGTGGTGGATATTGAGAGTTATGGAAAATAACTTATTGGACTAATTTTATTTCCTATTTTTTATTTAAAAGTGGCATAGTAGATGTCTACATTTCAATTGATACAGCATGACATTTTAAATAAAGGCTTGTAATGATAGGAAGTCAGCAAATCCTTGCATTAACTATAGTTGATAGGTAAGTTTCAATTTTATTTTGATCAGAGAATTATTAAACTAATGTTTACTTTGTTTTATTATTTCCCCTTATGCTCAGTTGGTCAGAGCATGGTGCTCGTAACACCAAGGTCACGGCATCGGTCCTCAGTTCACTTAAGAGTTGGACTCTGTGATCTTTGTGGGTCCCTTCCAATTCAGAATAATCTGTGAAATCTATAGGAAAATTCTGCAATTTTTGAAAAAGTCCGGTTATGAGGACAGGGTAAAATGATTCCCTTGGTCAGCAATACTGAATCAGGGGGATGGGGAAGCAGAGATCAAATGATTTACTAGGAATTGGTTTGTTAGAAGCAATGCATACCGCTTGCCCAACACTTATTGTACCCACCAAAGCAGGATGAGAAGATATGAGACTATTGATAAAGGGAAGGAATCTTGACCAAAGATCCTGTTTTTAACCTAAAGCTAACTCGAACCAGTCTTGAAGTTTGGACTTAGCCCAGGGGCATAAAGAGCATGCGCAGGGAGGAAAGGTGAAAAGTTCAGGATGAGGAAGATCCTTTACTTCATCTGAGGAAGACTCTTATTTCATCTCGGAGACCCCTGCCCACGACCAGCAGACAGCACTGCGCAAGCGCAACGCGGATGTCAATGACTTTTGGGCTCACTGCAATACGAAGGGAGGCTGGGCGGGGCCAGGTGATGAATATGTATAGGCATATGGGGAAACTCAGTGAATATGGAACTTGTAACCCGATAAATACCAGGCTGAATGCAGCTGTGGGCACACATGGCATCCCCCATGTGTCCCAGTGCTGGAATAAACCTACCTACTTTACTACTTATTCCAGTAGTGGAGTCTTTCCCGCTCATCAATACAAACTAAGAGTTCTGTTGGTGGAGCTAAAATAGAAGATTATGCCTTAGAAAGATGGATGTGTACTTGCAGGATAAGGATGGCCTTCTGGGGAAAGAGGGGCTGTAGAGAAAAAGGATAAAGGTGATTAATCAGTTGTGTCTGAGTTTCCAGTGCTGAGATGTGTTTAAAAAGGTTTTAATGCATAAACAGCAATCTAATGAGAAAGGCAGCTCTGTGTTCAGAGTGTGTCTGGTCTTTGAATGCTACGTGTGGTTCTGTGATTTGCTCTGTGTAAGGAAAAGAGCCACGAGAAGGATTCAACGACTAGGAAAAGCACATGATTGGAGAATAGCTAAGGAGTGAGTTTATCAGACTATGGGTATCACGGTGAGGAACTGAAAACTGGTACTACCATGATCCTTAACCTAACAAGAGTAAAATAGGATCAAGTGAAAGAAGGTAACAGTTGAACAAATCTCAGTTCTGAAAATTTACTTCCTAGAAGATACAGTTTAGTTGAACATATTTATTTGATTTGCAGGTGCAGGAAGTTCTAGAGCTAAGAAATCAATATGCTTGCAGAGATGTTTGTTTGATCCTTACCTATGAACCTAATTCGGTGCTATATTATCTCTTTGATTTTTAAAACAAAATTTAGCATGATGCATCAGTTTAGCATATGAAATAGTTTGTAACTGGGTAAATAATGCATTTTAAAATATAGTAGTTAGTAGTATGCTAATTTTCAGGCAGCATGGGTCTGCAAGAATTGGTTCCCAGTGTAGTATGTTCTATGCTTTTATCAGAGATTGAGAAGTTAAGTAGTTTTTGCTGCTTACTCTGAGGATTCAGGGTGGTTTCTAAAAATGTATGTTGTAAAAAATGAACTTGGATGTAATGAATAAGAATTCCTTGATTAAGAAGGCTGTGGACAAAAAAATACTGAACAATGAGATGTGTTTTGAAAACAGTTATGAAAAACTTCTGAATAATGATGGAGAACTGAACATTATACTTCAGGGGGAAAAAAAGGCTCTTGTCCTCACTGTGACACTCATTTCAAGAAGGGGTAGAAAAGTTACATCGTAATTAATAGAAATTACTCCATACATGGTGCAGGTAGCAAAGTACTATCTTTATTTATGATACCAATTTCCTCCTAAAATATGACTATGAATGTGAAAGTTGAGAAGAGGCATACAATGATGGGTATTTTTAAAATATCCTTTTCAAAGAGTCTGAAGCTCTTTGCTAGACTGGAATACCTTTCATTTGAGAATATTTCAGTTTACAAAAATGTTTAGAAGCATGATCATAATTGTGATACAAAAAGAATTACTATTCCTGGTCAAGATTTTTTTTTTTTTTGTAATTGCATACTGCATACAGGTAATTGCCCCATTTTCTGTTTAAAAAAAAAAAAAAAAAGTCAGTGGAAAAATACAGACATATAGTGTTTAATTGGATGGGCTGCTGAAAAGAAGAAATACTCAGCCTGTTCCGCTCTTGAAGACTCCAAGCTGCCTGACTTTCCATGGAAGCAGTGTTTTGAGCATGAGATGCAAATCAGCCGCCCTGTGAATGTTACAAGACTAGAAACTCTTGGAGCATCCCTTTGAAACACAACTTGATTTAAAACAAGGCAAAGTTTTCCTTTCTCAAGAAAATTGTGAAGTTTTTATTTTTCAGTGAAAACAGATGGGAGGGCTTTCTGAAGTGAAAAAAAATGTCCCAGGGAAGGACATGTATAGAGCTTCCATGTCAAGCTGCTAAGGCCTGCTAATGTCAGAGGAGATCTTGGCAGCTGTGGAAGTTACATGACTAGTTAATTGTTGTATGAGAACGTGTCTGTCAGGTTAAAATAGAAATTTTGAAGATTATATCTTTAAACTAGATTCCCAAATTATGGTGACTCTGGGCAGTAGCTTCTATTTAAATTTCAAAAGATGTCATAATTTATTTATTTGTTATTCTCTGACAGTCAACAGCAAATAGTATGTTTAAATTATGGACTTGTGATACATTTCAGATGCTAAAAGAACCCACAACAAAGCAAAAAATTAATACAGGAAAGGGAATGTGTATTTTCTTGACTTCCCTTTTCGGTCTTTCATTTAATAACAAAATAAAGAAAGTTTTGGTAGTTATTAATTTTGGGAGAAAGGCATAATTTTAAACAGCTTAGCAAAAAGATGTACATATTTCTAAACTATTTGAAATACTGTTTTTATTCAAGCTTTGTGAGTCTTCTACCCAAATATTAATTTAGTAACAATTACAAGAAACTCTGCAGGTCTACATTTTTGCCCATACAGAATTATTTGCAGATTGGGCATCAAAATACAAACTTGTTGAAACATAATAAATATATGTATGAATACAGATTAGACTATTAGTTAGTTGTATCTATACTGGCAGAGAAGAAAATGGACTGGGGAGGGCTTAAAGTCTACTTAAGTTTCTGTATTACTGCTTTCCAAATTCAGCTATAAATCTTTTTTATTTGGTAAGGGAAGGTTTTCAGGGAAGTCCATGAGCTTTTTGTAAACTGCTTTCTTTTATTTTATATTTGACCCATAAGCCTACAAAGAGCCTTGTATATATTTGGTGTTAGGTTTGAACTCCTAACAAAAACTAACTTACTTTAGGCCTGCATAATCTGCGTAAACTACGCTGTATGAATGAGATTTGGCTGACAGCTTTGCTACTATTGTTGTCTGCATAGTGAAGAAAATAAATTGCCTGCTTTTCCAGTGGCTGATTGTCTTTGCAGATATGGAGTAAAGTATGTGGTATTATCATTATTACATTAAAAAAAATAAGGGCAGAAAGATGTACTGAAACTTCCAGTTTTGTGCTTAGATTATATTAGTTCTCTAACTCTTATTATAAAACTAAGAATTAGACTTTTAAATAGAGCAGGGGAACAAGGAGACACTGTGAGGCAATTATGATTTCTATCCTATCAGATGTCTTTGTTACAGAATTTGGTATTTGCTTTAGAGATGTATCCCTTTTCTGAAAATCAAGGATATATTCCTTGATTCTATTGCTGCATGGAAAATAAAGTGAGATACAAGTGTTTTCTTACTTGTAACTGTTTAGTTCCCAGAAACTCCTTTAAAATGGCTTAACTTAAAAAAATGGACTTTCAAAATGGTATCAAATTAAGAGGTTTTTGTATATATGTTTTAAAATTAAAATATTCATCTTCTTGAGTGTGAACATTTTTCAGCATCTGGAGTCAATTACTAGAGTATGGCATTCTTTGTAAGTCAAATGTGAGATAGCAATCAGTCTTTTAACTCCATAAAATCTGTTAAAGGTGACATGGGAACATACAAAAGTGTGTGCGGGGGAGGGTAGAGAAGAGGCTTGACTATAAAAGGAGCAGTAGGGTTTTTTTACCCTTCCTTGAAAATTGTACTTTTCAGATCTTACAGACTTTCAACTCTTTCAGAAATCAAATACAGCTGAAAAATAAGTGATGTGTATGTGTTGATAGTTCTTGAATTTTTGTCCATCTGAAGACTGTCCAATTCATATGGTAAAATTCTTTTTTTGTTGTTGTTGTCAGTCAGAGGTGACAGCACTGCAGTCAGGTTTTTAAAATCAGAAGGAAGTGTACTTGGCTTTTAAACTTTCCATTTATTTAATGTGAAGAGCTGCAGTACCAGAAGTTAAACTGACTGAAGTTTGTCTCAAGATTATATTTGGGGAGAGGCTGTGATGTCTAGAGCTGTTGTTGATCATCATAGTAATTCCTGCAATTCCCTTGTAAAGTTTCAAAAAGAAAACAAAAAAGTTAAATAGAAATGCTAACATAATACAATGGCATAAAAAAGACTAGTTACTTTAAAATAATTGAGCTTTTCAGTGAAAGATTTTGCTGAGGGACAAATCCATTAAGACTTAGAATGGAGAGATTCATGTGTTGATATATAGGAGCTATACTGCTTTTTAAAACAAATATTATAGGGCCAAGTGCCTGATTATCAAGTACCTATGCTTCCTTCTTATGTAAGTAATTAATTTTTCTTCCTTAAGCAGGTTGTATGGGTGTGATAGGACTAAGAACAGCAGCTTTCTGAACCTCCAGGCCACCTGTGTTGTGGTACTGTAGCATGTCACTTAGCTCAATGCTGCAGCAAAGGCACCCCAGCAATTCTGGCTGTGTAGTGGAGGATTTGCAGTTAGGTGGTCCCCTGGTAGCTCCATGTGCATAAAGATGTGTCTTAGGTGCAGTAAGTGACACTGTGTCCCAGTGCCTTTTCACTGTATGGTAGTTCCTGATGTTGTACAAACATTACCTGTACCTGGAAGATCTGCATGTAGATTCATCTGAATGTGAGCTCATTTTTGATAAATCTCCCCAACATGATTAAAATGCAGAAAATTGGCAGAGGTAAGCCAACAATGTATTTCCAGAAGGTTACTCAAATAAAACTCTCTTTCAAGAGTATTAAGCATACCTGAAAAAGTGTTGTAGGAACTTGATATACAGGTATGCCATATACATGAAGTGTGCTGTCAGAATACTTAGCAGGACAGTTCTTGCAAGGGCTTTTGTGGTGGTAATGCAGGAAACAGTAAGTGAAATAAACTATTTTGTATTGTTAGAAAAGCTACTTCTTATGTGATCCTGAATGTAAAGCCATTTTTTGTCCATTTGAACCAAACTTGGATTTAACACCTAGTTTAGATGCAAACTCCTTACTTCATATTGCTCTTTCTGTACTTTTTATTCAGCTTTTAAATAGAAGTCTTCATCTTTCAGTGTCAGATTTGGTAGATATGTGAGAAGGCCATAAGGATAGCAGGAAGTAAACTGTTCATTTTGACCGTGATCTAGTTTGCTGCATATGTTTTTGTGAGAGGGAATTACATGCAGTGGTAAAAGGTTCAGAAAAGGGTTCTCACTAAACTAAGTAACAGGGAAAAATGGAAAAATTTTGTCATAAAAAAGTGAGTGAGCATCTGTGTTCTTTGGACCTGTATAGCTCTAGAAATCTGAGTTGAGAAAGGGATTTGTGGAACTGCTAACAGAACTAAAGAATATGAACATGCAACTGGGACTTGTGCATGAGTAATCGTGTTAGATCCTACGTACTTGACTTGGTTTTATTTCTGTTTCCCATTGTTTATTGTTTTTGAACATCTGTGAGATAAGAATGACTAGAGATTCCAAGTAAATTAAAAAAATACCAACAGAACCCCCTCCAACAAACAAATAAAAAACCCAAACACCAAACACAGCCCCCACTCCCCCAAACAAATGAAAAAGTGGCTCGTAAGCTATCAATATAGTTAGCTTTCACATAAGAATGTCAAATGCAAATTGCTGGAATTTGTTTTGTTTGGTTTTTTTAACTTTTTTTTTTTTCTTGAAGTGTGATAACTGTCATGGACAAATGCCTAATCTGATGGATTTAGGGCTTCGTTACGGCAAATAACATCCTTCCTAGGGATGAAGTCACTAGGCTTTTTTTCTGTTGTGGAGTAGTGGTAAGCTTAGGATGGAACTTTAGTTTTTGTATGCATAACCAATTCCCTTAAAAACAAGTAATGAACACCAGAGGGTGGTGGCTTGGATGTATTAATACCGAGTCATTTCAGAAATTGAAATGAATGAGCTGGAAGCATCGAAGTTTTTTCTGAGAAGAATTGATTTTAAGGAGGAATAACTGCAAGGTTCTAAATAAAGCAAACAATAGCAGCTGCTGTAAGGATTGGATGAAGAGAGGAAAAATTTAACCAAGACTGAAAGTGCGAGAGGCAGCAGAGATGGCAAACGAAAACAGTGAGAAGTCCAGCTATTACAGCATACAGTTTTTTGGCATGCATATCTATCTCTATATCTCTATATCTCTATATCTCTATATCTCTATATCTCTATATCTGTGTTTATAGTTACCATTCACCATCCCTAATCTTTCTTGACACCTTAGCATGTTGGATTTCAATAGCTTGTCTGTACATTGTAGCAGAAAACTGGGTGGCTGGGAGGGGGTACTTCAGTGCAGGAGTCAGGAAAGAGGTAGCTGCCAATAAAGGCAGTTACACAGGAACCAAGACAGTAGCTCTTTTTTCCTTCCAGAATAAAACACCTTTTTTCATCTGCCTTCTACTAATTTATGGAGTGTGGAAGGGAGTGGTGGTAGGGGAACAGTTCTCCTTCTGTTCTGTGGAGAGGCTTGAGGGGAGTCTAGAATTAGCTCCATCAGTCACAAGCAGGACTGATCTAGTGTTGGCCCTTCCTTGTGTAATTGGATGAGGTCTGTGTTAGAACAGCTAGTGTTTTGTTAGCTCTTTAGCTGCATGTCTTCCTCATTTGTCTATGAAGTGTTATCTGATAGTAAATTTTGCATTGGGACATACCTAGTGTATTCTGCTTTGAAACTTTCTCATACCTCTTGAGTGATGTTTGAGAATATGTTGTATGTGATTGCTTGGATTAGTGGTAGCTCCTGTGTGGTACAGTTTTAAAGAAACAAAAGCAAAAGGTACAGCTTCAGCAGTCTAGGACTGAGCTTGTTTGAAAAAAATAAAAAATAAAGAAGAGAAAAGAAAAAAAAAACCCCATCACCCCAAGCCTCCTTCCAAACCTACCCAATGGTTCCTTAAATTTGAAAGGGACTTTCTTTAGTGTTGAAAGCAATGATGGATTAAAATGGCTGCTATTTCTTGTGCACAAAAATCTGAGCATAAATGGAATGAACTGATATAATTATAATCAAAGGCTGTGGAAAGTAGGTGTGGGTGAAATGGTTCTGCACTTAAGAGTGGCAGACTGCAGTTGCATTGTGTCCTCTGCACCTGAGAAAGAATTTGTCTGCATAGTATAATGCAATTCCAGTCATATTAGCTCTGTGCATTTTTTTCCTTGTAAATTATAAGTGTATTTTTGTATTTTGTTAGTTCTCTGAAAACTACTGAGAAGGT
This sequence comes from Corvus brachyrhynchos, assembly GCF_000691975.1. Taxonomy (NCBI): domain Eukaryota; kingdom Metazoa; phylum Chordata; class Aves; order Passeriformes; family Corvidae; genus Corvus; species Corvus brachyrhynchos. The sequence continues at coordinate 1,176,507 of NW_008239547.1, forward strand.
TAATTAAAATTATCAGTTTCATTTATTTCAGATTAATGCACTTATGTTAAGAATCATACAGAATTTTGTATATTGTGCATTTTTTCTGTACCACAAAATTTAAACCCCCCAACATTAATACTTATATTTTTTAGAGAACAGACTTAGCATATAGTGCTTTAATTAAAATATTCCAAATTTTAGAAGTATTTCCATTGAAGTACCTTTATTGAATTACTCAGTTTTAGTCAGTAGGTAAAAGTCAAGCCTTTTAAATTTTTTAAAACTGCTTCTGAATTAGTTTTGTAATGTTTGAATATGAATGACAGAAGTTTAAGATGTCTTTGTTCTTCATTCATTTTTTTTGAAATTCTGATGTTCAGAAGAGCCTGGCAGTTAAAAATTAGCTTATGACAGCAATGTTTAGTAGCTTCCAGTTGTGGCAAGAGTAAAGAAGAGAAAAATAAATCATTAAAGGCAGTTGCCCTGTTGGAACCCAAATAGTTACTGCAGTCAGATCTCAGAGGCTGATGCAGGTAGAAAATTCCCCCATGGAAGCATGACAGAGGTGTTTGCCCCTGATCTGGCCTGTAAAGTCATTAATTCGATCATCTTGTCAAACCAGATGTGTGAACTGAGGGCTTTGTTCCTTAGTAGTGTGAAAGAGCGAACAAGCAAACTGAAACTAAAATAATTCTATAGTCATGAGGTCATTATCTTAAGCAGGAATAAGCTGGTGGGATAAGTGGAAGAGGGCTGGCATCTGCATGACTGCCACCACTCTGCAACTGGGCATTATGATGTTGTGGTGCTGTGGAGGCAGTGTTAGAGACTTCAGCTGCACGGCAGAGGATGTGAGTGTGTTCTGGCACTTCAGGATTAGAGATCAATACTCTGTAAAAACCCCAACCCGTGAAGGAAAGGAAGTTCATGTGAGCATCTCCGTTCGTGTACCACTAGTTGGACATTCTTTCTATGTATCTGAGTTGTTCCTGAACTGAGCTCTCTAAAGTCCAGGAGACACAACCGTTTTCTGTTAGACTTGATTGCTTGAATTCATCTCAATGTATCAGTGAAGCAAAACAGATGCCTTGTGATTAAAATTAGCAAGGCAACTTCCGTTTGAGTTTCTAAATTTGTTGCAGACAATGAAATTAAAATCAGTCTTTTCTTGGGGGTACTGATTGCCACTGGAAAGAATTTGAATTTTTATTTGTAATATTAGCTTTAGAATACAGCTAATTGGCATGTGCTGGAATGTTCTTATACTCGACATTTAAAATCTAACCAACATTGATAAAAGAAATATAAGTAAAAAATTACAGTGGATAGAAATAAATCCATTTTACAATTTGTGCTACTGTAAATGATCAGAGCTCTAATACAAGAAAGATGTATTCAGGTATATTATTGTTCACTGAAATTCCTGTCTATACATATATTCTTTTGTGCGTCTGTTAAACATGATCTTAACATGAAGCCCTTTTTCTCCTAACTCAAAAGCTTTCTCGAAGTTGATGAATGCCATACATAATGGTAAGTTATATTAGAATCTTTTTCAGAGGTTCATTTATCACAAAGGGTAGCCTTTTGTGGAAAAGCCTGATTGAAGGTCTGCATATTCTATGGATTGGGTGAAATACAGGTCTGCAGTGCGTCAATTGTTCAGTACTTGAGTGAAAACTTTTGTAGATTGTCTGCAGGAGCCTGATAGGTCAATAGTTCCTCAGTTCTCTTTTTATGATCTTTTTGTATGTGTGAAGTAAAACGATAACAGTTTTATTCCAGTTCTGAGATCCTTTTCTTTAATTTTGTGAATAGTGTTTTCTAGTCCTTCTTCTGTGCTCCATTCATAGGTGTGTTATAGTGGTGTCTACCTCAGGCATTCTCCCACTTCCCTTCCTGACTACTTAAATTACTACAAGTAATGCATGTGAAGGTAGCCTTGTTTTGTCCATTCTTTGTTCTGACAGCCTGATGCTGCTCATTTGTGTCACTGATAACAGAACTATCAGTTTCAGAGGGAGCAATATTGAATCTTTAATGTATCTAATGGCTGTTTCCCTTTAGTATTCAGCATTGGCTTTGTACCCCTTTTTCTCTATTCACTCATAGCCAGTGGAAATGAAATATCTTCTTAAATTAGAACTTGGTTTACTTTTTCAAGGCTATTGTTAGTTTGTAGGAAACAATCACAGCTATATTCACAAGTTATTGAAAGATTGAAAACCCTCTCATGAGGCCAGTTTTGAAGATTATCAAGTTTGTTTCTCAGTGTGATATTTAATTGGTGTCAGGTGATCTGTTAATAAAAAAATGTAATTTTTTTACCCATTTGTGCCAGCCAAATAGAATTTTTCTTACTGCTGTGCATGTATGTTAGAAGAGCAGTGCTGTATGCATTTCTAATTGTATTGACTTGAAATTCAGAATATGCAAAAGAATTTAAGTGTTTGAAACTTTGCATGGTCAAGTTTTTTGCATATAGAGCTAGCAGTCATTACAGTTTTATAGAACTTTTGCTTTTCATACTGTCAGAGCCATGAATTACACCTGTTAGGCACATGTCTAGATTGGTGGGTCTCTTAAATAATAAAAATTTTAATGTTACATTACCTTTATGTTCCATAGTCTACGTGTGGTGAGAAATAATGAAATTTCTCTAGATTTGCTTTGCTTTAGTAAAGTAGGTTTAGCTTTTTTCCTTTTGATATAGGGTTTCCCTCTCACTCTCCCAGGTATACAGTACTCTGAACCAGCTTTGAGATGAAGGAAAGCAAGCTCACCATTTTTCTGAACAAAAGTAAACATCTGAAGGGTATCTGACAAAGGGTGCTGAATTTGGACTTGGTGAGTTTCTGCTGTTTTATAAGCAGAGCCTTTTTGCTGTTTAATGTTGAAGAGGTATAGATTCACAAGAAGGTGTAGAATAGAAATCGATGGAACACCATTTGTGACTTATTCCCACATTGCACTTCTTGTTTTTTAAATGGCATAGATAGTTGGAAGGACATATATTGCCAAACAATAGTAATGCTTTATATAACTTACTGTTGTGGAACAGCATAATGGTAGCTACATGTTTGTTTAAGAATGGTGTTTGAACAGGATTTATAATCTAACTACTTTTTTGGGGGATGGTGGGTTGGTGGTGGTGATGTTTCATGGTACCTTCTGAGGTGAAGTTGGTTACTTTTTTGCCCCATTATTGCCTTTCCCTCCTCCCCTCCCTCCCCCCATCCCAGTATTGCAGGGCTCTTGTTTTGTCAGAAGCATATATCTGGGTGAAATCAATGAGGGTCGGTAGAAATTTTGATAATATGAACAGCAAGAAAAGATCTTGTCATGTGTTTATATAGGATGAAAAGAAAGTATTAAAACTTGAGATAAATATTTAAATAAAGGAAGATCATTTACTCCAAAATTTACTCATGTTCAGATTATGAGTCAGGTAATGCTGAGGGTTGTAAATGTTACTGTCAGTAAGAGTTTTGATGGAGTCTGTGTCAGGAGCTTGTTTTTTTGTTGCACTGAGTTTAAGCTGGCTGCACATCAGCAATAAAGTACCGAAAAGAAAACCTGTGACTTTTAGTTTGAGTGGAAACAAATACAAGTTTGGAGCAGAGAGGTTTATTATTGATAGTTTTGCTATAAAGGTGGTGGGCGAAGCCTGTCAGTTGAAATTCGGTGCTGACAAACTGTGAAGGAGGAAAGATAATAGCTAAAATATTGAATTGGTTTGAAAGGATCTAGTCCTAAAAAAGATGATTAGAAAATGGAGTCATGAAAGCTGTTCCATTAAGATGCCTGCCTTAATAGAAAGGAGTCAAGACACTTCAAAGCAGACAGTGGCACACTGCAGTTTTGCCAGTAAGAGACTGGGTATACTCAGTGCTGTGTTTTCCAGTTGTATAATCAACTTCTTATATTTTTCATGCTTTTTTCAAAACCTTTTTCTAAAAAACAACAAAATTTGCAGCTGAGAGATGTAAAGTTGTCACTGCTATTCACTGTGTGATAAGAATGTGCTTTGTCCTTCCAAGTCATACTCTGGATCTTACAGTCAAACTTTTTGACTTGATCTTGCAGTCTTGTCTCTTCTTCTGTGGGTCTGCCACTGAAAAGGAGCAAGAGGGATACACATATCTGTATATGCACACATATACATACAGAGCGCACATATCTCTTGACAGTTTTAGTGCATACTTTAAAAAAAGGACTATGGGAAGCAATGACCTGATTATTTTCTGTTAGAGATAGCTGTAAATGGTAATGTTCGCTTGTTGCCTTTCTGTGGTTACTTCAGTTCTTGCTTGTTCTGTCTTCTGTCTATTTTATTTCATACTCTGTTTTTAGGTCTTTGTTATTGATTGTTCTGTCTTACGCTGATTTTTGAGTTGCAGTGAGGAGAGTCGTAATACAGAACAGACATCCATTGTGCCAGTCTCAGTTCTGTGATTGTTTTTAGAAGACGTGTTTCCAAAGAAACTTCAGTTCTGTAGCCTTGGCCTCTGCATCAATGCAGGTGAAATTCAGTATATATGGTATGATTTTTTTAACAAGATAACCTAAACTAAACAGAATCTGAGCATGAATTAATTTTCTTTTGTTTTAAACTAGCCCAACTTGGGCAGAGTTTTTCAGTTTTGATAAAAAGGCATCTGCCTGCGTTGAAGTGTGGAGACAGTAGTGCTCAGCTAAACCATCTAAATTGATAAAAACGAAGAACAAGAGAAGGGTAAATTAAAAAGTTAGCCTGAAATAGTCCTGTTACGCACATTTCAAAATACTGAGTAGTTACTGTTTGGTTGTCAGATATTGCAGTCTTAAGGACAGCTATCTGACCATGAGGTTCTAGAATACCACTTTAAAGCTGTAACTGTTCTAGTCACAGAAACTGGGCAACAGCTGTCCCATCTTCCCCCCTCCCTTCAAAGACACCAGCCTCAGATCACTGGAACCGAAAAGAGAGAACTTCTGAAGTAGAAACTCCCATAAAAGACTGTATTATGTTAGTAGTGAAGATGAGTCTAGTGCTTCCAGTGACTCACCATTTCAGCACCGAGGTAGATTGCTGTCAGAATGGTTTGCAGCTATGGTATGTTTTCAGAGATCTTAAGCAAACACAGTAAATTTTCTCTGAAATCATTAAGAAACGTAGATCACAAGTCATGCTCATATTCATGAATACTCATTAAGTGAGCCTAAAACTGCTTTGGTTTTACTTTGTTGTATTTAAGTCACTTAGGCTTGTATGTATTGGCTCACTGTTACAAAAGTGAACATGTAAACTTTAAACCTTAAAAAGTTAAGGTCTTTATCAATCGTTCTTTCATATCTGTTTAACTTCTTCTTTTACAAAGATCTTTCTGTGCTGTGACACACTTGAACGACAGGTCTTTTTTGTGGTTATGACCATGTGTGTCTCAGATATGATCACAGAGCTCTTTATCTTAGTATTCTATTCTAGAAGAGTACTTGAAAACTTTTTGACTCATGGTAGAACAAGTATGAAATTCTTAACATGTCCTATTTCATAAAGCTGAATTAATTGTGAAACATCAACAGGCAGTTATAAAGCATTTCAAAGATTATTGTGAGAAATCTGGGTATCTGGAGGAAACAAGTGAAAGGAGTTTTGCCCCTGTGTCGGCCATCTTCCACCCCAAAAAAAGACTGCACACTTCAACTAAGATTTAACTTTGCCATGAGATATGGTGTGAAAAGTTACAGCTGTTCAGAAAGGATTGGAAGGTATTCACTGGGGCAAGTCTGGAAGCAGATTTAAGGCTAATAATTAGAAAGACTGTTCCTCACACTCAAAATTCATACATTATAGATTTCTAGAGGCTGGGAGAACATTTGAGGAATGTATTACTATATGCTTGCCCTTTTTTTGTACTTTTGCTTGTGTAGCTGTTATTGTTCACTGTTAGAGATGGATATAGTGAGCTAGAAAAACAGTACAGTTCTCCCTGTGTTCCTAGTCCAGCGCGTCATTCATCTGTCTCCTAGTGGCACATTCAGACCTTTTCTCTCAGAGAGAAAATTCATCTTGGGTGGGCTACGAAAAAGTGGGTTTGAGCCCTTCTGCAGTGGAGGGTTGCAGTGTGAGACCTGTATCAGCTGGGATTAATTCCAAGTGGGAACATGACTGCTGACATGAGTAGTCATCAATGAACACAGAATCAAGTGTAAAATACCATTGTTCACTATAGCAGGTGGGACTAGCTGAACACAGTAGACCATTTTGGTAGCACATCAGTTCTGATCCTTCACCCTTACCCTGTTGTTGAATACATTTCTGATTGATTATAGATAACTGTACAGTCAGGGATTTGAACATAGGGATGGGAGTAGACAGAAGAGATTAACTGAACGTCTTTTGCTGGCTTAGCTGCCAAGGATTCGGGGTTAATTTTAATGGAGTTTGATAGCAAAGTCACGTCTTCGCTGTATATGATGGTGATACAATCATGGATTCACCATATATATGTCATATTGCCATGCTGGATTGTGTTCCTTGGTTGTGTCAAAGTTCTTGTCAAGTATTTTGGTCTTTGACTATAAATCTGCTCTACAGAGTATTCTCAAAGGGAATAATTGTGGCAGTCTGCCTTCCGTCAATAGATACCAAACTGGAACAACTGTTTCAAAACAGTTAGAAAACCAGTTTTTGAAAACATGTACACGTGTACTTTGTATCTTCCCTCCTCCCCACCCCCCTCAGCACTGTGTATTCTTTGGATATTTTGAGTCTGTGGGGTTTTTTAACTTCCACCTCAGTTATGGAGAGTACTCAGAATGCCCTTTGTGAAAGGAAGATATTGACTGTTGATCTGTGACAGGCTGCTGCCTGTTCATCAAAAAAGGATGCCCAGTCACTGAAAGGGAGGGAAATGGTAGCTTGCTATCCAGCTGCAGATCAGTAACTTTCATTTCTGTGCACTTCTAGAACTGTTATTGCAGAATCTTGTAGAAACCTATGTGAAAGTGAACTCTACCACTTTCCTCATCACCAGCAGGAAAAGAGCATTATTATTTGATTCTTAGATTTCAGATTTCTTCATGAAGGAAACAGATTGGCCCTAGCATCCAAGCTCATTATCTCATAAATTGAAGTGAAATACTGTTGCTAGCTTGGCAGTTTCAAGTGCAACTTTCTTCTCCTTCTAAACAGCTGTCAAAAATAACCTGTTTTTGTTTGCATCTATTTTGCATTAGATTCACTTTAGTTTATGTTCCTATTACAAAATAACATAGTGGGATGCTTCTTCCACTATTAACATTGTACTGGAATAGAACATGCTCTTTCTTGTGTAATGGAACTTCATCAGTTTTTTGTACATGTTTAGTTGCTAATAATGATGGACTGCTTCATGCAAAGACACCTTTTCATTTTGCACTGTATTGGAAGTTGCCATGGGTTTAGGGGAGACTTTTTGGGACTACCACACAGAGTGAAGGTACTGAAAACATGTTTATAGCTTCAGTTTGTGTAAAGAAGTTCTTGTTCTTATAACTCAAAATTTCCTTTTATTTCTTCGAATTCTGAGTTCCCTTGAGGTTGTCGTCCCAACCCCATGACCCAAGTAGGAACGTTTTGTAGTTCTGTGCAACTTTTGTGGGCCTGCAAGTTTACATTTGAAAAACAGCCTTTTTGGCCATATTATTCTTATTCCTGAAGTTTTGACAAAATGCTAAGATGAGAAACCTATGACAGATATCTCAGATAACTTCCTCTTTTCAAAATTGTTGTAATAGTTTCAGCTTACTGACCTACAAAAGAAAATACAGCTTTAGGGAGACAATTTTACAAGCTTCCTAAGGAAGCAGTATAGATGGTCTCTCTCTTGATTTTGGCCCACAGTAAGCTTTAAATCTGTTATCCAGTTTACAGAAAAAAACCTCTAAAACATGTATGTTCCTGTAATAGGAATGGATGGTGTATGGCTACAAAAGTAGCCACTGCTTGTTTTTTGTCTCTTGGTGAGCTAGGCAGTCACTGGCATTAAGAAGGGAATGTAAGAGAGCTGGGTAATGGAGGGGGCTGTAGTACTAGAAAATAAGAACTGAGGATTTCATAGCTAGGTACAGAAATTGTGGTGGTAAAGCTTAGTATGTTGATGTAATCTGTGAGATGCAACACTGGAAATCCAGAATTTAATCAGTTTTGTTAATTCTTCCGCTCATGGAACTACTTACTTTTGAGGTTTTCAATAAAACCGCTAAAAGTGTTCTGTGTGCCACCTGGTGTATATTTTGATTTGAGGCTATTTTGTTTTTCACTATTCTTAAAGTGCTTTTATTTCCTCTGTTACCGATTTTGTCACTGATGGTGCATAAAGAATGCATTTTTTTCCAGTCTGCATTATCTGATGTGTTCCCTGCTCTATAGTGCTACCTTTCTGTGCTAAGCAGGCAGTGTCCAGAGATACCTTTTTTTTTTTTTTTTTTTGCAGCTGCCTTTTTGTTAAGCCTTTCACTCCAGCAGTGCAGGCTACATGTGCATTTTATCTGTTAGAACCTGAAGTCAGTGTTCTGCAGCTGTGTTAGTGGTGTCACACACACAGTCAGACTTTAGATGAACATGTTACATGTCCATTTCCACCTGGAGCTGAAGAACTGTGTTCTGGTTAAAATGCTGAAGATTGTGTTTGACCATGCTATTTATGCCTCTGGCAAATTACACAGTGCCATTCATCACAAGGTACAGCTGTTCAGTAATATGGGAAGGACTTCAAGGTGGTTTGTTCGTTTCAAACATTAATGTAGTTTACAGAGATTTGTTCAGGTTTTTGTTATCATTCCTTCCTGATCCAGAAAGTGATTTATCTCTCCCCAAACCCCAAAGGACAACTTAGTATGTTAGAGACATTTCAAATGTGTATTGTCTTGGCTTTCTAATATGATATACAGATAGTTTTTATACAGGTATTTTTGAAACTGTGTGAAAATCAAGACTTTATTTGAATGTTCAGCATACAGTTCTTATTTGAATGCTGCATGGAGTAGTATCTTGGTTGCATGAGTAGTGTCAGAAGGTGCATGTACTTTATGCGTTAGGTAAGGGATTGCTGAATGAAAATACTTATCCCAAACAGGGTCTACTGATAGGTCATATGTGTCCTGTATTTTGCAACAGCAACAAACAGTGGTTTTCATACTGCTGCAACAACTGGCAACAAATATTAGCTTACCTCATTCCACTGGCAAACTAGTTTGCTGCTTGTCTTTCTTTTGAAATATTTTTTTGCCTGTGATTTCATAACTATTTGCTTGATTCCAGAATTTTATTTTTAAGAGGAAGAATAAACCTTATCATTAAAATAGAAGCAGCAGAAGCTCTGCGGTTATTAAGTATGTAAGATTTTTAAAAATTAAGAAAAAAAAATCTACAATGGCTTTAAAATTTTGAAGTTGTTTTCCCGTTCTGGCAAAATATCCTTAAGTTTTGGTACTTGTCTCTCACCAAAAATTTTGTTTTCTCCTCTCATTGCTATTGATGTTTTATGAGAGTGATAGTGTTTGTGGTGATGAGCTCTTATGGTTTACTCATAGGTGTTGTGATATTTCATTATTTTTACTCTTAAATCTTATGGTTCCTGAAGCCTGATAATTCATGAGAATCTCATATTTTCAAGAAGGTTTGTATATTTAATTGTTTTACTGCATTCAAAAAACAAAGGGTCAAATCTCATCCTTTTTATTAATTTGAAATTGTTGATTAAAAGCAAGTTAAAAAAATCTTTTGAGGACCTGGGTTATATTTCAGTTTTTGTGGTTGTAATTATGTCACATTTAAGAATAGACTCAGTAGCAAGGTTGTTTGTTAATCATGCTCTTTTTGCTGGTGTATAAGGACAAATTAGAGCAGGATCCATAAAAATGTGCTGTCTAGTTAGATGATCCAGCTAGAACTGGAAAAAGGTCATAGCAAAGCGAACACTTAAAGGATCTTAACTGCTAATGAGGCGGTAACTGTAGGTTTTGGGGATGGTGACAAAAAAAGAACAAGGAGGGGAAGGTGTACTAAATGGAAAAAGATATGAAGGTCAGTAGAAAAGCAGAACAGGTATGGAATTTCTCTATGATGAAGAGACTGGGGAGAAGATAAGTCACTAACCTTGGTTAGGCAGGAGAAAAGAGTTGTCGCGATGTGTCTTCAGCTGCTTTTTTGTATCTTCTTTCTCTAGTGGGTCTGGCTGATTTTCTCTTCCATTTTTCTTGACAGTTAATAGAGTCAGGGAATTTAAGATGCATCAGTGTTTGCATATTATGTGTGGGTTTGGATGATGTTAGTCTCCCTTGACTGCCTGTGCTCAGAGGGTTATCTGGGTGGCGAGTGGTGTTTTAACATTGCGTATCTTCTTATTGTCACTGCCTTCTTCAAATCATTATTTGTATGAGTGACAAACTAGCTCCACCCTTTGCCTTCTAACTGGCATTTCAGTTCTGTTGCTTTTTTTGATCTAACCATGTTCATTCTACTTCTGTTTACTCCCTGTGGCACTCTTCCTCTAACTGCAGTTCAGTGCTACCATGCTTGATATTCCTTGGCCAGCTGACAGCTCACTTATCTAATGCACGTGGAGCCTAACGGTTTCATAGACAGGTACTACTTCTTGTCCTGGGCTTCTGGTCAGTAGGGTTTTTTTTCCCAACCTCTATAACGAACTTTACCCTGCATGTAGATGAACAGAAGTAATGGCTTCACAGAGGGGTATGAACTCTTCCTATTTAAATTGCTAACTTACAAGTCTGACTAATGTTAACGTGTTTAGTTGTTTATTTGTTGGCCGTTCTAGCAGAAATGTTAGTCACGCATTCGTATAGATCATGGATGGAATTTTAGTTTGTGAATAAATGAAATACAACCAGCTCTATCGGCAAATCTGAGTACTTTGTCCTCAGACTTGCTGTCAATATTTTCCTGAAAAAGCACGAGCAATCCTTAGTTGCCAAAATTACAGTTTTGGACAAATGTATGTTGTTCAATAACCTTTATTTTAAAATTAAAAAGTATTTTTTCCATTTGTATGGTGTGTGTTCAGTTACATAGCCCAATACTTCACTCTTTACTTAACAGTAATACATTGAAAGAGCAAACTCTGATAGCAGATTCAGTTGAAGGCAGGCATTTTAGCCAAAAATTCTGCCACTGTTAATGTTTGAGCAGTTTGTAATGTGCATAAATATTTGATTTATCACACATGTTTTACAAAAACTTAAAACTGAATCAATCTGTATTCCCTGAACTGTAGAATGTTAAATGACGAGAGCACTTTTATCAATCAGCATGGTTAGAATTTCTACACAGGAGCTTTCTGCATTACGTATTGAGTGATCTTGCTTGTCTTGATTAATTTTCTACTGCATATTTACATGGTTACTAGTAAACAGAGGGAGGGGGAGAGAGAGAGATGCATGTAATCGTTTTTGTAATTTTTTTCAGGTATTTTTAGCAGCAATGATGTAGCAGTATCATTTCCAAATGCAGTATCTGGCTCAGGATCTAGCACTCCCGTTTCCAGTTCTCATTTACCTCAGCAGGCTTCAGGCCACTTGCAGCAAGTGGGAGCTCTATCACCTTCAACTGCGCCTTCTATAACTACTGTTGTTGCTGCAACTCAGGTAAACTATCACAAGAGTTAAGATAGAAAACCATGTTACTGACCTGCTTATTTTCAATGTTAAAAGAAACCGTAATTTGTTTGGAAAATAGGTTAATAAACATTATATTTGTTGTGAAACGTTGTAGTGGCTGGAAGTTCCCCATAATATTACATAGTCTTATTTTGTAGAGCACATAGATATTTTTAAATGTAGTCTGAGGAAGTGCTTATTAATAACCATATTATGACTAGTGGCATAAATGCCGGTTGCAGTTCATCAGTGTTCTAACCAGTCTTATCAGAACATAAGAAAGGATTTTAAAAAGGAATGGTTGCAGTTCATCAGTGTTCTAACCAGTCTTTTATCAGAACATAAGAAAGGATTTTAAAAAGGAAAGTATGTAAAGTTTTCTGGGTTTTATGCAAAAATGATGGTATCAGTTAAAGAGTGGTTTGTTTGGGAGGTTTAACAAATGGACAGCTAAGCTAGCCCTGGCAAAGGGATGGCCAAGGCTGACATCTTGGTAACAAATGAACGTTGACATATATGTTTTGTGTTTGAAAAGTCATGCAAATGAAGATCCATAGTTCATGTTTGATGGTGAAGGAAAAAGGGAGGCATGAGAGAAATGCAGAAGGGTGGCATAGTTGAAGTAATGAACCAGAAAAAATACCTTTATGATAGTATTTTGTATGAATTTAAGTTGGACAAGACTACATTTATCAAGATAAGAGAGTATGAAGTTATAGTTGCAGAAAGTCACCGTGATTAGTGTTTAAGTATGAAGGAATACTACACTATACATGATGATTTTATACTCCTTGTTTCTTGCATTTTCATTTTGTGATGGGAATCTCTCTTACAATGAATATATCAAATATATATATTTTTGTGTGCTTATAAGCAATGAACTTGTAACTTATCTACAGTGATCTAAGATAGTGGATAGAAACATGAAGAATTAAAATCAAGGTTAATGTGTGTGTGTGTGTGTGTGTGTGCATGGATAGCAGAAATACTATGTGAAGACCAACAAAGATTACATTTCAATATCAAATAGCAATTTGTTCATATAGGTGGCAGTTCGTATTTTTACATCATTCTTCTGGACTGGTTTTCTAAAGAAATAAAGTGGTTTCACCCAAAACCTAGTGGTATCTCTTTGGCACAAATTGATCAAAACTACTTTAAAGAAATTAATTAAAAATTTGGTATTTTAGTAAGTTCTCCTTTATTTTTCATTTCCAAAGATCACTACACACTAACTCAATGACAACACTTAAATTGAACAGTTTGGAGTTAAGGGGAGGGATTGTGTCATAGTTTAGTAGCAGATTAAAACTTTTAAAAAACCCCAAGTAAGTCAATGCTCAGTTTTCACGGAGTAGAGGTTTGCCATGAGAGTCTTGGAAAGACTCGGCCTTTTGTACAGCTCAATGTATTCATAACTGATCTGGGGAAAGGAGGAGGAGGAACACACACCAAGTTTGCTGGTTATGCTGGGTTATGCAATGAGCCCTTATGACCATCAGCTGTCACAAACTGCTGAAAGACCTCGCCAGCCTGTGTTGACAAGGTGGTTAAGAGGGCAAATAAAATCCATGTTAAAGGGAAAGGACAGTTACTATTCAAAACAGATACGGTACATGCCAGAAGAGGTACAAGAAGAGCCATGGCAGTGAACAATGGCAGAGAACATCTTTATAAGGAGTGAGTAAATAATGAGGGACTCGTGGCCTCAAAAAGAGACACTGAGAAGGGATAAGACAAAGGTCTGTAAAACAATTGACGTGGAAAAGTTAAATAAGCAAGAATTGTGCGCCATCACTTCTATTTATTAACCTCTGTCAGAAGATAGATTGAAAAAGCAATGGGAAAAACCCGTATTTATGAGTCAGGAAGAGAAATACCATAGTATTTTTTTCCTTCAGGTTGTCGCAAAAAAAGGAAGTATACCCTAGGAGATGGACCTTCTCTCAGTATTTAGCTGAACTAGAGAGCCCTCCATAGGTTAACTGCTTAAAATTCCTGTCCTTCCTTTGGCTTTGTTTCTTAGGAGTTGCCTTGGGGGCTTTTGTTTTTTTTTTTTTTTCCCCAGAGAAGCAAAGGAGTTGTGTATCTTGCCTCACTACTAAACTTGTTTTCAAGTGGTCACAGATTTACTTGTCGGGATCTTACTCACAGGTACTACCATTTAAAGAGTCATTTGGTTTTGAGATATACAGGGAGATTGAAATTGTGAGTTTTGGTTGACAGCCATAAAGGTGAGCTCCTTTATGTGAATTAACAAAGTCCTCCACTGCTTCAGCGAGTCTTCTTTTAGTTCATAAGGTCCGTACTAGTTTGAAGAGATTCAGTCAGGAGAGCCTAGTTTACCATGCAGTTGTTCTCCACTGAAAGCAACCTGTTTGTGTGATTTTTTTTTTTTTTTTAATCTCTTCTCCTACCCCCCACCCCCTTCCTATTTAGCATAAATGACTGATTTTATGTCAAGGGTTGGCGTTTACCTACTTACTTCTGCAAAGTTTCATCAGAGTGCTGTGTCTGCTTACTGGGCTCTTGTGGATGTATTCTTAGTGCTTACCCACCTCTTGACCATGGGAGTCTTCAAATAAGAGTGTGCTAGTATGTTTCTTGTGCAGTGCTCTGATTAAAAGAACACCATCATCCTAGGTTATAAGCGAAGGTAAGCTTGTACCTCTATAGCAGGTAAAAAGTAATAGTTCAAAGATAAGGTTTTGCTTAAACTATTAGTTAACAGAGCAAGTATGACCAAATCCTGTCTACTCACTTATTCGGTCATGTTAGCGGATGTGCCATCGGAATAGTGGTAAAACTTGGAATAGCCTCAAAGATCTGCTGCTAAGGTCCATCCTGTAAGATTTCAGCTGTTTTCTTAGATCTCTGTTGGGCTTTTGTAATTTTGATTTAGGGGGCATCATAAATTTGTCAATTTTTGAAGGATTTTTTTTTTATGTCTCTTTTTTTAAAGAAAGGGCATTAAGAAATTCTAAAGAAAAGGTCTTAGGAAAAAACGTGTTCCCATAGAATTAGTCTCAGAATTACCTGATACATTCTGATTAGAATGGTGTGATAGGCATCTAATGCAGAAAATTTTGTTCATAGCATTAAAAAAACTTGAAAACAGTTGAAAGCAACTGCCCCAAATTAGGTAATACTATTATTAAATACTGCTATTAAATTAATACTACTCAAAATGACAAAGTAACTTCTGTTATTTTTAATAACTTACAGGCCTGTATAAAACTTTGGTGATTAAAACCCCAAAGTGCTGTTTTTTCCTTCAACAACTAAACAACACTGAGTTTAAAGCTTTAAAAAACCCACAAATGGAAAATCCTGGGTTTTGATTTTTTCATTATATTGACTAGTATGGTCATTTCTATACTGTGGTGTTTGTTTGTTTGTTAAGAGAAAAACACAGTATGGACCTTGTTACAATCCCCTTTTCTGCCTCATTTTCTTTTCTCTTATGCCACTCATAATTTTTATTTCAAACTAACAAATCCAGAAGAATAAATTATGAACTTGTGTTCCATGCTGTGTCAAAACTGAATTGAAGTGCTGGTGTTCCTCACCAGGTAGGAACCAGTGGACTAGTAAAAATGCCACTTGCTGGAAATGCAGATTATTTTGCATGCTGTTCTTTTTTTTATATGTCTTGGGCATAGCCTCAGATAGGTTACACTGCTTAATTCAATAAGCCTTTATTAGCTAACAATGCATTTAACAATTGCAAAAGTGTAGTAAAAAAGGGATACAGGAGAGAAGGTACAGTCCACACAAATACTTTATCCTGCTTTTCCATGAATTGCTACTCTTGACATGGTTGTGGGTACTGCTTATTTTGTATGTAGCAGCAAATTGCTGTATTCTAAACTTGTGTCTTTCCTCTCAGAAGTGTGTTTTTAACTTTCATATGGTTATTGATATGTGCTTTGTTATTGAGAAAAATTGCTTTCTTTCATTTGGATTTTGAATATCATCTTCACTTTTCCCTTTTAAGCCAGGTGTCAAGTTGCACCACTTGAATGTCCTATGCTCAGTTTTTATCTCAAATATTTCATAGTGCTTCATAATTATAGCAAAAATGTTTGTCAGTCTGTTATGCTGTTCTGTAACAATTTGCCGTACTGCTGTTTCTGATAAGTTATTCTTTGTGATTAACATAAATTCATAAAAAAAGTGGTGACCCGGGTGACTCAGTGTCTTCTGGCGTTGTACAGCAGGATTTCTTTTTATTCATTTAGTACTGTATAATTGAGTGTTTGCTACTCTGGTTGGGATTGAGATTGAAATTGCTCGAGCTGTGTGTTCTTTTTGATGACTTAAATTAGTGAAATTACCCTACTACAGCTCTGTGGCCAATTGTTTCTGGGGTCTCCAGGTTCTGAATGCAGAATCAAACTGCAGAATTGGAAATAAAGGTTTTTGACAGGGCTTTCTTCAGTCGTTGATTGTTAAAACCATTTAATGGTTCAGACTGTATTGCTTTCAAGACAAAAATGCACTTAAGTATCTTGTAATCTCATTTCAATAGTGCTTTTAGTGGGAGTAGAAATGGCATGTAGTAGTTTGCTTAAATACACAGTGTTTTACTTTAAAAATTTGTAGATCATCAAATGTTGGGGTTGTTATTGTATGATCCAGTAATGTATGATCTTTACATTGTAGTAATCTTAGTTTATTGATAAATTTTCAGGATTTATTCCTATTGAAAATTCAATATCAAATTTTCACTTTGTAGTTGATTTTTTTTTCATTCTACTGTGCGATGGTATCTCTGCTCTTGGTGACTGTAATAAGCACATCTGTGAGGCAATTTCAAGCAATATGGCACATACTTGTTACAAGCCTCTCCTACAGATACAGTCCAGAAGATTTTCTTACAATATGATTTTTTTGCTGCTGCTAGATTCTTCTTTCTTTTCTGAGCATTTTTTTTTCCTCTGCAACTTCTATTTTCTTCCTAAATTCCCAACTCTTACTTTATGCACTGTGCTTCCTTTGCCACAGAGGCAGATAATGAAGAGGGAGAAGGACAAGAAGTATCTGTAACAGCAGTCCTTGTGGCTTGCACAAAGATAGGGAAACTGAATAGTTGCTGTTTGTTATTCTTTTTGTGATGGCATGATAGGTCCACTTCAACATAGTGTAATCAACTACTGCCTCAGGGTGCAGATGTGATAATTGGGAAGGTAGGTGCTGCTGCTCAGTTGCAATTCTGAGTGAAAGAAGTTTGCTTTTTATCACTTCCATTGTCCTAAAGTTCCTTTGGCTTTACTTCCCTTAGGAGCAGTACAAAAGCAGCAGGGTTTTCTTTAGCATTCATGTAGAGGTGGTTATCCTCCTTTGTCTGATCCAGCTTGTAGGGGAAGATAAGGCTTATTTTTTTCCAGTAGACTTGGAGTTACTTGTTAACAACAGAGGAATGTGAAAGCTAAGGAATTCTGAGATCTCTTCAGGTTCTGAATGTAGGACACATGATGTTTCAGATGCATCTGTCCTGTGGTTTTTATTTTCTCATTTTCTGAATTAATATAGTCCCTAATTTTGGATCTCTGTGGTCCCCTGCTCTTTCTCCAAATTACTAGTCTACACTATTTTTGGCTTCCTGTTTTAGTGGTTTTTTTCCTTGTCATAGTTTAAGTCTGCTCCTCATTTTGCATGCTATCAAGGGAACTTTCTTGTCCTTTTTATTTTATATTCTGGCACTCATGGGAAAATAAATGAAAAGACAGGAAATAGGAACTCCATCTATTCTTAGTTTTCGTTCCTTCCAACAGAGAAGTTAGGAGCAGTTTTGGGAACAATCTTATTAATACCTTCTACAACAGGGATGGAATTATGAAGGAACTTAATAGTACATCTTAAACAAGTAGATGTTCCTTTGCTGAAAATTCAAGTTGAGAGGGGTTTTTTCAAGTCTGCAGGAGGGGGTCTGGGTATTTTCATGGGACAGTAAAATGCACCTACCTGATTGATATTGCTTCCAACTTTACAGTTGTAACCTCAAATTTTGGATATTGCATTCTTAAAGTCAGTATGGCCAAGGAAGATACTCCTTTGTCCACTTTTGTTTTCCAGTCTTGTTCAGAGAACCATAACCTGTTTCCCGCTGGTTTGGATTTGGTTTTTTTAAATGTAATATTCAGCGCAAAGTAAATGTAAGGGAGGAAGGAAGGAAGGAATTCGGAAGGAAGGAAGGAAGGAATTCGGAAGGAAGGAATTCGGAAGGAAGGAAGGTTGGTTTCAAGTTAAGCATCTGAAGTTTGCTAGAGCTGGGCAGACTGCAGTCTTTTAAAGGACGTTTCTGGGCCATCCTCCCTGTGGATAGATAGATGCAGGTCTATCAGCTATCAGTGTTTAATCAGCTTTTCTTTGGTGAGTAGAATAAATACACAGAGGAAAAACCCAAGCTGCCTTCAGTTCTAGGACTTTGGAGTGTGACAGATGTGACCTGCATTAGATGGTTGGCTGCTTAAGTGAGTCCCTGCTCTGCTCCCAAAGATGCACATCACAACCGTATGTAAGTTAAGGGTTAGTGTAATACTTCTGCAGACACCTTTGGATCAGAACTTCTTAAAACTAGAGACGTTGACATGATCTCAGCAAACTAATTTAAGGATTTAATCCTTTTTTTTTGCAGTGCAAAGGAACCTAGCATAATTATATTAAACTGCATTAGACGTGTAATCAGAGATGATTTCCAGAACTTAAGAAGAACTCTCTTTTTACATTTTTTTCAGGCCACTTTCTATGTTCCTTAACATAGAAATCATTGAGATACTGAATCCTATAAGAGCTCTTAGGAAGTCAGCTATTACGAAGTCCAGGGTGCAGATAGTATAGACTTCTACTGCATATTTGGTGGGTGCCTTGTGGTGAAACCTCTCACTTCTTAGTAATTAGTCATTAAAGTAAAGCATAGACAGCAATTATGACAATATGTTAATACATTGCTAAATTTCTCCAAAACATCTAAGTTGGTTCATTTTTTAAGTTCAGTTTATACATTTTCATACAGTGTGTGTTGTTTGTTTGGGAGGCTGGGGGTGGGGTGTTGTTTGTTTGTTGGGTGGTTTTTTTTGTGTTTTGGGTTTTTTTTGGTTTGTATTACCTTTAATGAGTGATAATTAAAAAGAGACTAATAAAACATCTGGAAGTAATGATGTTGCATGGTTTAAGCAGCATGCTTCCAGAAAAAGGAAATTAGATCCTTACTGTGGTACTAGAATTCTCTAATCGATTGAAATGCTGGATACATGAAAACCAATTAACATATTTTATGTTACTATCAAAATACCTCTTGATGATAAAGTCTCTTGAAAGAGGTTCGTATGCACTGGGTCAAAGGTAAAATATCAACATGGATCACAGGCTGTTCAGATGCTGAAATTATTTGGTTCTCCTTAGCTTATAACTTAACAAAAAGATACAAAAGGAAATGTCAGCATATCCAGAACAAAAAGAAACGTTCTTAACAGAGTATGCTGCTCATCTTTGGGACTCACTGCACCGGAAGTTGCCAGCGCTTCTAGATTTGGAAAGTGCTAAATGCATCCTTCAGTATGTTGTAGACAGAGAGGTTTGATATTGTGGTGTAGGATGTCAGTGCAAAACAGAGACTTTCTTTCCAAACCTACTAAATCATATTTGTGTCATGGCCACTTAAATTTGAGTCTTGAAAAATAAAAAATGTGAAAGAACTGTACTAGCAAAAGTTTTTCCATCAAAATTTTCTTGCTTCTCACTTAAAAGCTGTTTTAATTTCTAGTTACTTCTGGGCAAAATGGGTAAAAATCTAATTTTCTTTTCATGCAATCTAACTGAGGATTTTTGGGGTGGGGGAGGAGGAGAGTAGCAAGGAGGAGGAATTTACAGCCAGAGGGAAAATTCCTTCTAACATGTGACTCAACTAGAAGAACAAAGGAATCATAGTTGCAAGTAATCTTGTATTTAGCCCAATGAAAATCTTGTTTTCCTCTGGCTTCAGAAAGCTTGTCTTCATGTAGACTTGTGCAATACCGAGGTAGTCTGAAAGGCAGTTGCCTGGTTTTGCACAGTGCCACATGCTGAGACAACTGCATCAATGTTTCGGTCCAGCAATAAATGTTTTCTGCCTTCAAGCTGAAGCTTATTTAGCTTGGCTTATCTGGTGCTGCTGTAGCAACCATCAGTCTCCAGGCAACTGAGGCACATTGACCTCTTCATTGAACTGAGTGTAGCACTAGTTCAATTTAGCTGCCTGAGACAATAATAATGGTGTTGAATCTAAAAAGTGTGAAATTTTCTAGTTTGTATGCAATGGAAATAATAAAACTATTTAGATGAAACTGAATGTTTAGGTCTTACTTGAAAAAGATTTTAAGTATACGTGGTGTATGTTTGTTGCAAGCTGCAGAGTTGGTTGCTGAGGCAGTGTCCTTATAGGCCTTGTATAAATGTTGAGAATCTTGCAAGCATTTTTGCACAGCAGCAATTCTGCTACTGAAGGTGTTTGTTTCATCACTTAAATAGCAAAGACTGTTGATGTTTATTTAGATAGTTAAAATGTCTGTGCTTGTGAATAAGTAGGTGATTCTTTATTATTACTCTTTTGGAAATTACAGATGGTCGTTGAAAGTGGTTACGTTTCTCTCAGATCCATTATTTCCCATATTGCAAGTGTCCGGCTTTCTTTGGAATAGTTGTATGAAGAAAATAGATTCCTCTATGGGTATATTGAGTTTGTTGCCTAATAAAGTAATTTTTTCTGCTAGTCAATTGAGATTCCTCATATATAGATTAAAGTTCTTAAGTAAAACAGACTCTTGGGCACGATTGCTACAGTGCGGATACTTCAACACGGTGTATCAGACAACGAGGCCCGTGGAAAGAAATATATATGGACCGATTCTTGGTAGATGTTTCAGAGATGTTTATTTCTCCAGCCCCATGGCCGGGGCTCTGCCGAGGAACTGCTCAATCACGGGACCCAAGGGTCCATCCCGCGCAGGGAACACAAACCAACCAATGGGGAACGAGGCTGAGCAGGGG
>NW_008239547.1:1197904-1198155 GCF_000691975.1 Corvus brachyrhynchos
ATACCATTTTACTATTCCTAAAACCTTAGCTACGGTGATTTTTTCCTTTTTCCGAGTGGCTGCTGTTTTCTGTCTGGCTGCGTTTTTGCTTTCTCTTTTGCTTTCAGTCGCTCCCGCATTGGAGCTGCTGGGGTTGTCAGTGCTGCCGGGGCCACTGGGGCTGCTCGTGCCTGCGCGCTCTTCCCAGGGTCGCATTCGGGGCCGTGCAGGCTGGGCTGGGCTGCACCGCCCAGCTCCCTGCATGCCACCGC
>NW_008239547.1:1198478-1234659 GCF_000691975.1 Corvus brachyrhynchos
CATATATTTTGACTCAGAAATTAACTGTGTGCAAACGGTCTTCCAAAAGTCTTTGGTAAGAATTAAATCCCAAGAAACATAGAAAAAGTTCTTAAACAACCATGCAAGGAAATGGTTCAGTTCCTTTTGAGCTTGAATTAAGCTAGAATTTACAAATCGTTGTTCAAGAATCTTTTCTAGTTTAAGATAAATGTCCATATGCGGCTCTGAGAGCCAAGAGTCTTCCCATGGTTCCTCCATAGTTTAGAGATGGAACAGCAAAACAAAAACAAGAAGAGGAATCCAGAGTTTACTCACAAACCAGCTGCTGTAGGGATTGGGGATTGTTCTGCTTGCATTACCCACCATTTGTTATAGCGGGGATACTGTAACACGCATATCAGACAACGAGGCCCATGGAAAGAATATATATATATGGACTGATTCTTGATAGATGTTTCAGAGATGTTTATTTCTTCAGCCACATGGCCGGGGCTCTGCCGAGGAACTGCTCAATCACGGGACCCAAGGGTCCTTCTGCCCGCGCAGGGGAACACAAAACAACCAATGGGGAACGAGGCTGAGCAGGGACAGGGAAACCCCGTGTCTCCCCCCCAGGGCCCCTCTCCCAGGACTACATGGCAGGGGGAGGGCCCCAACATGATAGTGCTTCCATGACTTTGTAGAGCACATACAGTTTAGGTGCTATGAAGACAGAGGTAGATGGAAACGATAGAGCAACCACCTTAAAGGTAAAAGGGCTTTGTGTTGAAATGATAGCTCTGTTTTCAGTTAGGTCTGTGGATGAATCCCAGGGTCTTATCTCTGCAATGCCTCCTTTAAAAAACAAACCAAAAGCCCAAACAACAAAACCAACCAAACAAAAAAGACCTCTTAATGAGGTAGCATTCTTGTAAGTTTTTGTACAGGTCTCTTTTTTATGTCTCCCATATAAATAAATAGATTTTAATTGGTTAAAATTTTATATAATACCTAGTTAGTTAACATGAAAGAGAGGAGCAAAGTGGTAGTACAGTTGAGGTTATAGTATTTTCACGTTATTGGAAGATAGGCCTTCTATCCATGTGGTTTTTAATGACTTTATGTGCCCTTGTTGTACACTGGGCAGAGGTATAAATTAGTTTCTGTAGGTGTGCCATTAATTTTTCATTTTGACTTTCAAATCCCACTGTGTTTCCCAGTTGTATTCATTCATGCCTTTCTTGGAAAACACTTGAGTGCTGCTGTTTGAAGATTAGATGGCTTCATTTAATGGAAGGATTTATTTGTACATTTAATCGAAACAATTGATTCTCGAAGACAGTATTTGATTATTAGCTTGTTCATAAGCTAGAGTCTTCATTGCAGCTAGAAGTTCACAGGATTTATTTTTGCTGCAAACAGGAAAAGTACTAGTGAATATTGTATCATGGAATGATGTCACAAATACAGTTTTCCTGACAGATTTAAATTCTGACAGTTTGTACACTTGTAATTAATGTTCTTCTTATTTTTGAATGAAAAGTTGCTCTTTTCTTCTAAGACATTGTAAACCCTTTTTCTGATTTCATTTTAACTTTTCCGACCTCCTAATTATGCTTTTCAGTTAGTTCTTTTATTTCAGCCAGGTAGCGAAAACACTTATTGTGTAATTGGACCTTGATTATCTGTTTTAAAAAATCCCCAAACTTTAAGAGGTTCAGAGTGCTTGGATGGTAATGACGGCAGTATGGGAGGGCTATCTTTTCAATCTCAGTGTTGCATTCATAGAATGAATGTGTAAAAAAACCACAGTGGATGTTTGCATTTGATTCGCATTGGTGATGTGTGATAGCAGGTGAGGTGAGGTTTGCTGTAAAAATTCACTCTGATTCCAGTCATCAGTAGTGTAAGCTGTTGTAGTAAGTGGTCAATATCATTTGCTTGAAATTTAGCTATGTTCAACTTATAATTTATGACAGCCAAAACATATATTAAAAAGATGTAAATCAAAGTATCAGTTTAGTTAAAATATATGAATAGTAATTATAATGCTACAGATTAATATTGTTCTGTGTTGTGCTAGTTGTTTTGAAAAGTCAGGTGGTAATTTTCAGAAGAAATGTGGAAACAGTTTATTAAGGATTTTTTGTGTTATCTTCCATCTGTGTTTCTTGGCATATAGGAAAATAAACAGGTATTTAGATTTTTGTTCTTCCATTGGAAACAAGATCTTGATAAGTATTCTAAGATTTCTAAGCAAATTCCGTATTTGTGGTGAAAATATTCAAGGGTTGTGGTGCAGGAAGTAATGCATGAGAAGGTGTTGATGTGGCAGGACTCATCTTTGTATTGAACAGCTGATGGTTCACAGGAGGCAAGTGATGATGGATATTGGTGGTTCCCTCACCTCTTCTAAATGCAGTTAAAGGTTGTACCATAAGTACTGAAAGAAAAAAAGGAAGCAATAGCATATTCTTCCCATTGCCTTCAATACCCAAGCAAAGGCCATAAAAATTTTAGAGATTAAAATAGTATTTCTTCACTTGCCCAAATTAATCTAGGCAACACAAGGCAAGGTTGCTTCTACTGCTGTCACTTGACAGGCAGCTCTTTTCACCTCTCAAGAAAAGAAAAAAATTTTTATATATGCACATTATAATTTTTTTTATTATGTCTAGAATGAATATGTGTTCATATCTTAATCTCATTTAAATTCAATGCAGGTTTTAATTAATTAATACATTGTTCAGATAAATATTGCTTGGCATATACCAAAATGTATCAGCTTAAGATGTCTTGTAGATGAAGTAAACTGATGCTAACACTTGGTCCTGTGCTTGAATCTCCTTCCATATTTCATGAAGCTAGACATGCATGGAAAGTGTTCGTAACATCTCAGGAGGGTAGCAGAACAGCTTGCTGAAAATTTAGCTTTAAATTTCATCTGCATCGAAATTTTTTGTATGATTTCAGTAGTAGTTGGCCATAAGTAGTTGTTAGTGGCATATCTAATGCTCTTTATTTCTTCATTTTGTATTGGTAGGAGCAAGGGGGAGTTCTGCACTTCATCTCACAGCATTGTGCTGTGATGGAGAACCTGGTATGATTGGTAAATGGTGTGACCCCAACCACAGGAACAATTATATGTTTTTATTTTATACAAGAAATAAAATTAACCTTTGAAATTATTTTTGACAAATAAATATTGGTGGAAATAGGTAATTAGGTGGTGTGCCACTAATTGTAAAGCATTATGATGATATAATACAAAGCTACAATATAGCACTGACAATTTTTAAAGCAGAGGGGAAAAGGGGTGTTGATTGGATATAAACTGATTAAGAAGCTGTCTTGGAATTGGTTGTTCTGGCCATCCCTGTTGCCCTATCATGAAAGGAGGAGAGTTCAGTAATGGTTTAACTACAATTAAATCCCTCCCCTTTCTTTATGGAAACTCAACTGTAGGCATTTCAGCATTAGCCTAAACAATGGTTTTGAATATGTTAAGCCTCTAACAATTAGGGAGCAGTTTGGGGCATTGAATAATGTGGAATGATGCAATTGAACCTGACAGCTTCAACAGTCAGCCTACTCATGGGACCCAAAAGTTGTTCACACTTGGTTTCATCTCTCATCACACGCTGAGTATTAAAACCTTACTGGTGTGGAGCTGAGACAGAAATGAGGCCTGTTATCAGAAAATATTTCATAGCATAAAACTTAAAAGAATTGGGGGGAAAAGGCATGTTCAAAGAGTCTCAAAGTTTTGATATCCAATCTGATTGAATATAGTTAAGTATTGTCTCATTTTTCTCCCCTTTGTTTTTTTTTTCTTAACATACAACTTTTGATTGAAGAGGCTCCTTCCCCTGGAAAATTTCAGATACGAGTAAATGTTCAGATATGAATCCTTTGGAAACTTTATAGTCATACTGTTAAATAATACTGGAGTCATGCAAGCAAATATAAAACTATTCTAAATATTTTGGTGGATATTTATATATAGGAGTTAAAAGTAGTTAACTTGCAAGTCTTGTTCTTTAATTAGAAGAATATGCTTGTACTTTCTCTCTTGCTGTAGAGGAAGTGTTTTTAAGCATCAGTCAAATATCAATCATTTCTTGCTGCACGTGGGCATTCCCTGAATTACAGTGCATCGTCCCTCCGTGCTGCTCTGCTGCTTATGGCTTTACTGATTTATTGAACATGCCATAAAGGAAAGCAGTGTGTTTTATACCTCTAGATGGGCTTAAATCCTTCTGCTAAAATATTTTCAGGAAATTTTGCTGCCTTTTCAAAATAAATACTTAGTAGTGTTGGGCTTTTATTAGTTCATACATTTTGATCATGTATTGTGTTGAGTGTTCAAATAGAAACAGTTGAAATAAAGAATAATACAGCCTTAAAAGTTCTGCATTTTAGAACATGTGTCAGTCCTGTGACCTTAATATGTATTGACAGGATGATTGCGCATTTTTAATAAATGCTTGCTACAGCTTGTTTCGACTGTGAGTGAAACATGAAGCTCCTATTTCACCTTTAAATAATGTAGCACTCTTCCACCTTCTCTACTTCCTTGTCAGATGAAGTCGTCACATACATAAGAAAGCTTCACAAATCATTATTCTTGTCATTTTACATTGCCATGTTAAAAAGGTATTTTCAAAGGTTTTTTATTTGCCTTCAACTTACTTGAACAATTTTACTGTGTCTTTTTTTGCTTTAAGAGTTGCATAGGATGCAGGATAGCATTGGAACTTCTGTAGTTCCAACTTGTAGGACACCTTTACTATTATTTTGAAGTATAAACGGGGTAAAGTTTAGGGTGAAACCACCACTTGTGAAAAACTCAAGTTCTTAGACATTGTTTAAATCCTTCTAAGTCTTTTGATCTGTTATATCAACCCACATAACAAACGTTTAATTCCTTTGATGTCTTCTGTTTTGTGATGTGATAGTTACTCAACTTCAGCAACTCCCGTCAAGATACTTAGGTACATTCAGAAAGTTCTTAAAGATATTTGTGCGTGTTTCAGTCAAATAAACGTGTTCCCCTTGCTGATTATAGCTACCCTGCCATCATAAATTACTATATAGTTGCTATTGCACAGTTTTAAGCAGCCTTGCAGTGAATTACATGGACTGAGAGCTAAGTATAGAAGCTTCTGTGTAAAATGTGAGCAGTACACACACTTACTAGAATTAAAAGAAATCTTTTAGGGGAAATACTGTATAACTAAACAGAAATAAGGACTGGTGTTTGGAGTTTAAATACCACCACTCCGTCCCCTCTCCCCTTCCTTCCCCCCGCCCCCAGCTGTATTAGTAGAACTCATAACATCATATAAACTTTTATTTTGCTAGTCTGGTCTTTCAGGTATGGTGAAGGATAATACTGATTGAATCTCTTAATACTCCATTCTGTCAGGTTTTATCAGTGAAAGGATTTGACTGAAGTTTGTTTGGTTTTGAGGGGAAAAGAGCTGAAGGTTGCTAGAAACAATAATGGTTGAGTTGGAGCTGCCCTTCAGGCATTTGTTAAGGAAAAGAGCAGGAGCTGTGCAGTATTGCTGCCTTTGTCTGTCAGTGTCACAGTACTGATATGTATTGTATTTCTGGAAGGTGTTGTACCTGGGGAGGTGGAAATGCCTGCATTATTTTTAAGACTTAGAAATAATTCAGATTAATTCTACTAAAGATACGCAATTCTTAAAAAAATCCCCAACAACCCCCCCAGAAGTAACAGCCAGATTTGAAGCGACACTGTGTTTCAATGTTTAGCAATCTTGCACATACCTATAAACTGAAAAATGAATAAACCCCTGATCATTGTAAGCAATTACTTGTGGCTTTTTCCAACTTTGTGACAGTAGAAGAAGGTGAATATCAGGCACAATTTCTCACCAGTATATAGTAAATAAAGCATCATTGAAAACAGTTGTGTGAATTCATAAAAGTCCATTCATCAAGTTTAATATGTTGGCAGAAAGCCAGAAATTAATGGTACTGTGTGATTCTTTCCAGAGACATAGTTTATACTCTGTAATATTTTGCTGTAATAACCAGTATGTTTCCCCTGTCTCTTGTGTGCAGTTATGCATGTCAAAATGTCCTACAAATTGAGTTCCTTACGGTTTACCTTCTATTTTTTGTTTTCAAAAAAAGTTTCATTTGTAAAAATTGTTTACATTTTCTTAGAAGATTGATTTTAAAACCAGTGATCATGCAGGTTTGTGGATCTTTGATTCCACACCCACCCCCCTTGAAATATTTTCTTTGTTCTGAAATAATTTTTTTATCAGGTAGGAAAATGCCTTTAAAGTAAGCAGCTGTGCCTTTATTTCTTTGATTGCCTGTCTCTGCAACTTAGCATTTGACACAAATCTTTTTTTCTTCGAAAGGGAAAAAGCATAAGCAGCCAAGGAAGAAGGTATTTTTATTGCATTGGATTATGCAAGATTTTGGCCAGCCTCCTTAGCTTCATCTGTTTAAGGGTTCATTTTCGCTTGTTTGGCACAAGTCCCAGCAGAGACCTTCAGAATTGTGGTTAGCAACATGAATGAACACAAACTTTGGGAGCTCTTCAATAAGTAGAGCTGGCCAACTGCCAAAAATACAGTTCCTTATATGGGGTCAGGGCAAAGCTGTGGTTCCCGGAGCCCCCTATTGTATAGAAAACATACTTGTAATGGCTGTTTGTGTTCTTTAAAATAAAAACAAAACAAAACAAAAAACCACCAGGCTTCCAAGCCTATCAAAATAGGAAGTAACAAAATACTGTGCACGTTTTACTAATGACGGAGTCGAGCAAAGGAAATATGGCTCTGTGTAGTTAAACTGTAGAGCTGAAAGTTGGACCTTTTGACCTCCACAGCCGGCTTGTGATGTAAGGAACCCAAGCATTTGTGAGACATCTGTTGTCTACCTGCCCTTATTTTGTAAATGGTTTAATAAGATTAAATAATTAGTAGGATAACCACATGGTCGCCATGCTACTAAGTCCTAGCATTGAGTGCATACTTCAGGACCACAAGGAAGTCTGACTGTTCTGCAAACTGTGGTTGTTTTAAAATGCACTTTAGGTATTAATATTTGCTACAGTAGTTTTTTATTAGAAGGGTTTTCTTGAATTAAAAGATCTTGCCAGCCACAAGTACAACACACTTTAAAACCTGATCTGTTTTTCAAAGTACTGCAATTCTATTTCTATACTTAAAAATGGAAAACATTTTTTTCTTTCAAATACATTGTTTTAAAAAGCATTCAACTTACAAATATAATAAATGTACATTAAGAAGGCTTCTTTAAAATACATTTAGCATTTCTCCCTGTTTTAAAAAAAGGATTCAAGTTGTAATTGGTTTCTTGCAGGCAAACACCCTACCTGGATCTTCTCTCAGTCTGCCTCCATCCAACATGTACGGCAATAGGCTGAATCCAAATTCAGCCATGGCAGCACTTATAGCTCAGTCTGAAAACAGCCAAGCAGGTAAGCTTCCTCTGCTGGTGCACATGTGCAGCTTCACAGAACTTCTTGTTTTTAAAAAGGTTGTTAAATTGTATTTTTGATTTCTGCTCGGCTTTCGGTTATTAAATGTCTGTACAAAGTTGCTCTGTGTTGGAAGTAAATTCTCAGTTGTTCTGTGGAACAGCGCAGGTTTTCTTCCCCCTTTTTTTCCCCTCGGTGTGTGAAATGTAAATGTTTAAGCAGAGCCATCAGCAGGCAGGAATGCACCAGTGTCTCTTGTGACTCCTGTGATTGATGCGCTCAGTTCCCAGCTCTTTGCAACCGGAGTGACACAGCTCTGGGTTTTGTCGTGAATAGTTGAAACCTTTATTTGCATAATTCATGAAATTGCATTACATACAAGTTCGTGTGAAAGAGATCCCGTTAGAGAACTTGTGCAGCATTTAATAATCTTGTGAATATTTACCGATTGGCATTTGGTACCGCAGGCTCTCTGCCGCGGTTTTAATGAGCCGCTGGCTTTGCTTTGTTTCAATCCCTCCGTAAGGATTTGTTGACATGTCGTAGTAGTCATGCCTGTTTGGGGGAAGGGAATGAGTTTAGCAGTTTACCAAGAATGGATCAGTCATGTCTTTGCCCTCCAAGGGGTCGGAGGTCGCTTGACTCAGAATAGGGGGAGGGCAACCTTGAAGGGGGCAGATAGGGTTATTTTATTGAGAGGCCATAGGGAAAATAACCCTTTTGAGTCCTTCCAAGCAAAACGTTTTCGTATATTTAATGAGGCCTTTTTTGTTTGTTTTACTACCTTTTTAGCAAGGGGCTTTCCTATGCTTTGCTTATAAATAGGAATTAGTGAATTATACGCTTTCATAAAGTTTTCAGTAAATTTGCAGAATAACGTGTGCTTGTTAGATGGCAGCAGTAAGTTTAATACGTTATATATTTTATGAGTTGTTTTGGGATACAAAGTGTTAAAAAAATACAGAGCATCAGGATTTGCTGTGATAAGCATACAGATTAGCTGTCCACAGCTGTGATTCATTACTTTCACCGTACAAATTAAAAGTGGCTGAGGGGAGGGTACTGCAAATGCAAACCACGCTTCTGTGCTGTAAAACTGAAAGGAATGAAAGAAGTGAACATAATCCATGGCCTGGTACAGCCTCAGAAATGTGTAAGGACAACACCTTACATGCTACAGTTCAACAATCTTAAACTAGTTACTTATTCACTCTTCAGCAGTAACTACAGATAGAAGTTGAGATTGAAGGTATTTTTAAAATATCTACATCAGATATTAAAACTCTTATCTAAGAAAAGGCGATTTATCAGCTGTGAAATATTTACACTGCAGATCAAGATCTCGGAGATAACAGCCGAAGCCTTGTTGGCAGAGGAGGATCACCCAGAGGAAGTCTCTCACCACGGTAAGCGTTATTTACATTGGAGAGTGCAGGCAGAGGAAATGTTTTAAGATTTGCAAACTTCACTGTCTTTTTACCAGTAATACCAAAGTGTTTTAAAAGCCCATATATATAAAAATATAAACACACATGTATAAATACATGTATTTTTATATTGATATATCCTTCTAAAAAAATCCCTAATTCATCCAGAGAGCTAAAATTGTGCTGAAATGTACTTTTGTATCAACTGAAATTAGGTTTACAAATTAAGGTTTATAGGTAAGTTAGTTTACTCCCTTATTTAAGAAATGGAATCTTGCTTTAGAGGGATTTATCTGTCATTTAATCCATATGTACCACTTACCTCCTCAGATTTGTTACCACAATTTTAGTTTAGTAATATTTGAAAAAATTCCAAAATCCCATATACTTAACAATGATCTCAAGAATAAGATGGTGTGAAACATTAAATATCAGTAAAAATTCCAAGCAAATATTTTCTTCCTTTTCCCTCACAACTTCAAAATTTTTAATAATTCTCTGTAGAAAAAAATAAGTATTTTTTTGTTCTGCTGCAATTCACATCTGCTAGAAAAGTTTGAGATAAGAATTCTGCTGAAACTGTATAATATTATTTTGTTTTAAAATAGTTGCTGTTAAAATTTCAATATTGTGTTTTAAATATTTCAGTAATATTTTCTGTATATTTTAAGCAAGTCTTCATTTTAAAGGGCTTTATTTTCTATACTGAATCCAATATAAATTATATTTTACAGTGTGATTACTGTGTTTTTTATTTAGGTACTAACCATGAAAAAGATTTATCTGAAAAAGAGATTTATCCTGAAAAAATATTTTAGGATAAAATGCTAAAAAATGCTAGTTACACAGAATTAGCATTATAATAATGAATTTTATTGCTGTAGCATGTGTTTATTATGGTAATTTATAACAAATATCTCCAAATTAGATAATTTAATGTACATGTCTGATGTTGTTGATCTTGTATTATATTCCTTAATTAATCAAAAGACATCTTTCTGGATGTAATGAGATTATCCATTATAAATACTTAGGTGTTATTACCTAGTCATGAACTTGTTTTTAAGTTTTCCAGTATGTGTTGCTTCTAAAATAATTTTAGAGAATTTACAAATCAGTTTAGATGGTATTCTTAGTATAAATTTGTATACTTATATTAGCATATAAATTGATCTGTACAGATAAGGAAGTTCAGAGAATTTTGCAAAGGAAAATGCTCAACAATTAGGAAATTCCAGAACTTTTGATTATATATTTAATAGTCCTCTTATGCATACATGTTGTGGTAATTATGAGTTTTAATGCCTTCTTAGTCAATATTTGCATAAATCATAGTTGTGTTCAGTCTGTCTTTTGGTCGAATACTTGGGAAGGTAAACTTAAATATGATGTTTGTACAAAGTGTGTATGTTCAGGGTATATACAGTCCAGCACTTGCAGCATGGTAAAATACCAACTGGTTCTGATGGGGATGCTTAAGGAAAACTGGATGATACAAAGGCCACCTCAATCCACAATTGAAAAGCTTCCTGCAGTGTATAGAAGCTGTAGCACTTTGCAAAGAGGAGAGAGATTTTGCTTGGCAGTAGTGTTGTTCAAAAACAAGCCAAAATGGGGGAGAGGCGGGGGCGGTGTGAGAGAAAGCAAGGGGGAGAAATTGCTGCTGTAGTAACAGAACTGATAGGTGGGAAAACTTAGTCTGAAACACCTAGCATGGAAAAAATTTAGAAAACCTACTCATTCAGTTAAGTTCAGTAGTCAGCAAATTTCACCCCTGCTTTGCGCGACAAAAAAGATTACACATATGTCAAGGTTTGTAAAATGTGTAGATAACTCCCCACCTTCCCCACTTCAATAAATAAGTAACTCTGGTTGCTTAAAATATGGTTTATAGTGAATAAAAAGCTAACTTTAAAAAATCTGCTATCTGGAAACCTTGCAACTCCGAATGTTACCTGCTTTATCTATTTAAAATTATTTAGCTGCAAGTTCTGACTCTGTTCCCTTTGAAACTTATGAGATACATAAATAACACAGTTCTCCGAAAGAACCATGTGATTTTCAGCGAGTTGCTTAAAATAAAAACACTTGCAGAACATTTGTTTGCTGTTGATGACGCAGCTGACTGCAGCTCTTCGGAGAAGACATATGTGACTCATGAGCTTGTATGGTCATTTCCAATTCATATTGTTATATCTTTCCACCCCAGTATAACCACAGCGTTTGATGTTTAAGATGCTGTATTTTAACTTTTAATATATATATGAGAAATATAAATATACCTGGTATATGTGAGCTGTTTCCATTTTGCAAAGGAATCGCTGCTTTTCCCAAGGTAGCACTTAAACTATTTTTTACCCCATACTTAACCTTAGATTTAAAAATATGTTACGTAGTACCTGCAGTAAAATCTGTATGTATGCTTATATCTAAATGCAGTATTGCTTCTAATTAATGCTCTATAGTATGAGTAACTGTACCCCAAACTTAAACAAAAAACAATTGTGAAAGCAGGCAAGGTGTGCAACAGGATTCCCATCTCCGTGGCAGGATTGGACCAGTGCAGACAGGACCTTTATAATCCTGTTGGAAACTCTGATCAAATACTATTTGGAATAAGGATTCAACCCTAGCGTGCAGGAACCATATCCTGTCTAAAGGATGAGCTAGGGGTTCAGTTGGTAGAGAGGAGAGACTGAGTAATGTTGCAATACACAGAAGTCTGGATTTTACTTTTTTTTACCCTTCTCTTGTAACAGGCTTCCAGTGAAGGATTGCAGAGGTTGTACCATCATGTACTGCATTGTTTCTACCTTTTCGAAATTGATGGGAAGCAGTCCAAAGCCCAACAAGAATTTTGTTGGTGATCTATAATTCAAATGGCACAATCTGTTAAGGTAGCATTATGTGCCGCTCAGGAACACGTAGACAGAGAGAAGTTTCTGGGGGAGTTATTTCAGTGGTTTTATGTATTTGTTTTCTGGTTTTGTATTGGTTTTGAAGTGGGTTGTTTGTGTGAAGTGTAAGTGTAGTTTCTGCATAAACTTTCCTTCTTACTGCTTCAGCACATCGTGTTAACAGTCCGTTCTAAGACTACTTTTGCTGTCTCTGTGCTGAACTGTTACGTGCTGTTGTGTTGTCATCTCTTGTCAAAAAACACTACCTTGGTTATCCATTCATCAGGGCTTTTTGTTTTAACAAGTGCTTTCCTTTCTTCCTGTATGCAAAAAAGGACCTATTTATAAATACTTAACAGAGCTCTTAAGTCACCTACTTAAAACCTTTTCTCGTAAAAAATCGCTTTGCTCTGGTGCCTGCAAAATGCTCGACACTCATTAGGTAGCTAATGTGCTGTGACCACTGCTTATTACGGTAATCATAATTAACACACTGATTTCCTGAGCTCTCTGTGTTGTCCCATACTGGGACTGTGGTGGTCTTCTTGGTAAGTCTGCACTGTGGGTGCAACAGTACAGCTGTGATCCCATGATGGCACCAATTGCTTACAGTAATAACTAATATCTGAGAATCTGAGCTCACTGGAATTGATTATCCCCCCAAACAACCAACATCAAAATCAAGAACCAGCTTTTAGTGGGCTCTGGTGGTGGTCCTGTAGAGAAATGGGACCATGCATACATGAGACCAGAAATCCGAGTCAGAAATACACCGAATATCTGGCTTTGCTCACAAGTTAAATTGTGCCCCATCCAATGCAAAAGAAGCCTTCTCCTAGGGCCTGAGAGAGGTAGCCAGCTTTCTCAGTGGCCGTGTGCTGAATAATTAATTTTCTCCTGAATGAGAAAAGACATGTGGCAAGGGGATTATTCTTTGAACTGTGTGTGATCATGAGTAAAAAAAGAGGGTATATTAAGTGTTCACAGAACAGGCAGAGGATAACTTCGAACTTTCATTGCATCCCTTGTGAAATAATATTTTCATGTAGTCCCTCAAAAGTCTGGGTTTACATGACTGTTTTAAGAACAAGTTAGTCAGTGGAATTACATATGGCCTTTCTATGTGATGCTTTTAAGAAATTGGTTTTATTTTTCCCAGTTTTATCAGGGAAAGGTTTGAAGTTTGGTGTGGGTTGGTTTTTTTGCCCCCAAAGTTGATGCCCTGTGTATCCACATATAATGGTTTCCTGCTGTAGAAGTGTGTGTTGTATAATTTAATTCAATGCTATTTGTCAGTTACTGTCTTGTTAGTCTGTATGCAAGAAGAGGTTATGTGCTTTCTCAGTATAAATTCTCACACTGTAATAATATGTCTTTCTTTTATTAAAGCCCTGGCAGTGAGAACCAGGAGTTCTTAGTGATTTTGATGAATTAGCTTAGTCTTGGAAGCATAAGATATGTAGGTGCTAAGAGCTGATATAAGAAATTTCAACAGCCTTTTTCTAATACATTTCCTTTCATCCTTTTCTTTAAACAATAAATTGCAATATTTTCAACAGATCCCCTGTGAGCAACTTGCAGATTCGCTATGATCAGTCAGGAAATGGTTGTGGGGAAAATTTGCCCCCAGTAGCAGCCAGCATAGAACAGCTTCTGGAGAGGCAATGGAGTGAAGGACAACAATTTTTATTAGAGCAAGGCACCCCCAGTGACAGTAAGTACTCACAGTCTGTTTTATTATGACTTTTGCCAACTGTTACTCAGAACTGCTGTTCTGTGCTTGTCCAAGAATTTTAATAAAATTTATTTTCTGCTGTGAATTGAAATATAACTGTAATGTACAGTTCTAGCATAGTTCTTAGTGCAGCACATGGCATCAGTAGATTACAAAAGACTTCTCTATGATTATCTACATTTTTATAGATGGGGAAATTCTATCATGCAAGAGGAACTAACTTGCAGGTCCAGTTGCAGAGTTTGGAAACTCTGAAGTCTTAGATCCACTACTGTAAATATGTAGTACAGTTCCCCATTTTTCTTTATATTGTATGATATAGATTGGTGTAATAATTTTTATTGTTCTGTTTTTTATTTTTAAATCTGAATTGCCTACTTCTGTTGCTGTTTGAAAAGAAAATATTTACAAATGTTAGTCAGGTGTCCTACTGGGCTTTCGTGTCTTTATTGTGTTCTGCCTTTCTTGTGAGTTCCTAAAGCAGGCAAATTATTATTTTCTCAAGTTATGTTTAATAGAGTGGAATAGTCCAAGAATGAATATGTTAAAAGCATAAGTGATCAGTAGATCACGTGGATCTCCATATTCAACAGTGTATCAGTATCAAAGACAATCACTGAATATGTTAAAAAATTTATTTTATTCCAGGTTATGGTTTGTGTTATATTTTATTGAACACATTATTCTTCTCCTTGGTAGTGTAAAGAGCTATCTAGTTAGTATTTTTATGAATGGTATCCTGACAAAAATGCTAATTGTGAGGAAATTCATGCAGGGATAATCCTTTAAACATGATAGCTGGAGGACAGGTTTAGCTAAGTCTTATTGCATCTCATTTGAGCTCACTGAGGGTTCCTTTGTATGTTCTTGAAGAGGAGGGATAAAAGCTAAATCCTTGGGAAATGACCAGATGTGCCTATACCAGTAGACTTATGTCTGTAGTAGGCCCAGAGGTCATGTTAAACAAATACAATTTAGAATTAAAAAAAAAAAAAAAAAAAAAAAGGCAAGAAAAAAAAGGAGGCTATCCCTGTGGCTTTACAGTCACACTCTAGTACTGGTTGGGAAATCCAAGTTCGGAAACCAAATGGGAGTTTGAGAAAACTGTGCTTGGTAAAAATCAGGTCAATAGAGAAGGTGATGCCCTCGTTATGCAAACGCGGGGGGTAAGTGCGGTGCTCACAGAGTGCTCCCTGCTGGGGGATTCCGAGATCGCTGCTCGCAGCTCCCGCCAAGGTGCACTGGGACAACTTCACGTTGGAGGACTTCTCTTTTTTTTTTCATTGTTTCTATTGGTTTATGATTCACTGTACAAGTAATTAAATCAGAAAAACTCCCTTTTCATAAACTTGGTTGTTTTTATATAAATGTTGTTGGTTGCTTGTGCTGTTAGCTGAGCATATTTTTGTCAAACTTCTCTGTTTTATAAGGTTTATAGTTCCTAATACTGCAGCTGAACTGGATTTATCCCAACTATCCTGTGCTACTGAAATACTTTTATATTCTGATTTGGGGCTAAGTTGTCAGGTACTGCTGTTTGCTTAAAATGTATCCTGGCCCTAATGAGGCTACTTTATCAGTATTTAAGCCAGGGTGTAGAGGTATTCCAAAATTACTATCACAGCACACTGTAAACTTCTTTCTATGCTTTAAATAACACAAAATTGATCTCAGATCTTTCTGCTAAAATTCAGACATCTGTAATAATTTTATATTTTCACATATATGCTAGTCTTAATGTAATGCAGAAATTAAAACTGAATGAAGGTGTTATTCGTTCATTGAATGTGGCTGTGAAATGTAATGTGTGCCTTTTTGTCTTAGTTTTAGGAATGCTTAAATCATTACACCAACTTCAAGTTGAGAATAGGCGGTTGGAAGAACAGATAAAGAATCTGACCGCAAAGAAGGAGCGACTTCAGCTTCTCAATGCACAGCTTTCGGTGCCCTTTCCAACAATAACTTCAAATCCCAGCCCTTCTCATCAAGCACATGCCTTTCCAGTACAAGCACGTAAGTAGAGGGGATTATTAAAGTGTCAAAGTAATTTGAACATGTGTTTATATGAAATATCTATTTCATCCACACATGCCATTGATGGGAGATGAATATAAATGTAGGATGAATATAGACCAAGTATTTGCTGATGTGTTAAATGTTTAAACATCAATTGGTTTATTTTTCTGAACCATTACTACTTTTTTCAGTGCAGTTTCTCTTTTACTTCAGTTTGGAGCACATCCATTTGAATCTATTGATTCACCAATTACTTAGTTAATATTTTACTATTCAGCAATGATTTTAAAGTTGACTTTACATTTTCTATGTTTACCTTTGTCATAATTTTGAAATAATTATTCTGAATCTTTTTGCATGTTACAGAAATTTAACCACTGTGTGTTTTTTGAAACAATTACTTTAGCACCTAGCACTGATTCTTTGAACAGCAGTAAAAGCCCTCATCTGGGAAACAGTTTTTTACCGGACAATTCTCTTCCTGTATTAAATCAGGTAATTTTTATTTCTTTCTTCTAAACCTAAACTTGTTACAAGTTAACTCATCCCAGTCCTTGCATTGTGGCGTTAGGTGAAATTTTATGCAGCTGAGGGGGCTTTGTTGTTTGTTTTGACACCAGGAGATAACCTCCAGTGGACAAAGCACCAGCAGTTCATCAGCGCTTTCCACTCCACCACCTGCTGGGCAGAGTCCGGCCCAGCAAGGCTCGGGAGTCCCTGGAGTTCAGCATAGTGGTATGCAGACTGTAACCTCCACCATTCCTGCAGTGCCGGGTGTGGGTGGAATAATTGGAGCACTGCCAGCCAGCCAGCTGGCAATCAATGGAATTGTAGGGGCTTTAAATGGGGTAATTCAGACGCCAGCAACAATATCACAGAACGCTTCTCTCACTCATGCAACCGTGCCACCCAATGCAACGCATCCTCTGCCAACCACACTAAATAACAGGTAAGAGTTCCCTGATTTATGTTTTTCCTCATAGTGCCTGCTGTTCGTCAGGTTAGCTGGGGTTTTTTGTCTTATTCCAAATATACTGTTTCTTCCTTAGCGTGTAATTATCAAAGTAAGTTCTGCTCCTGGTCTGTGAATGAAAGTGAGGAGGCATTTAATGGAAGCACAGGTAGTCAAGTTAAAGAAAAGATGTTTTCTCTAAAGCTTTTGGGAATCCTAGTGGATTCCTGTTTTTTAATCAAGTCACATTCCCAAACAAATGTAATTATGTAAATATGCTTCAGCTCCGTTTTTCAGTTCAGAAAACAATATTCTTTGTCCTGCCAATTGTTCTTCCGGGATTAAAGGAGTGCTGGAAAAGCTACCATTTGTTGCAGTAAGAAGGGGGGAGGGGAAGAAGGGTATATGGTCGTGTAATTCAAGATGTAACAGGCATAACTAACCAGAGTTGTAATACAGTTGCATGGTGTTTTCAGTTGCCTGCACTGACTCCAAACCCAACAAAATTAGTTTTTCAAGTGGTTTCTAAATGCATAGAAAGATTCATTTGTGAGTATTCCTAACAGCCCTTTACCAAAGCAGGGTACCCTCAGTGGCCTTAACTGTTGCTGCTTGAGTTGCAAGGAGAATGGGTAACAAAAGGAGACATCTGGTTTCCAGGAGAAAGAATGGACTTCTTGGTTTGGAAGTATTTTGGGATAGAGCAGATCCAGGGCCAACTCTTTTCTCGCCGCTCCCCTTCCCCACACCCCTTGTCCTGTCCTTCACTTAGGAAGGAGAAATACAGTTCTGTGTAGAAAGAAGTGCCTGTAAATAGGGAGTGGATTACTTGTCTGTAAGTAGAGTTTATTTTTGGAGATTATGGTGGATTATCCATCAAAAAAAGTCATACATGATTGGTATGATGCAAGGGATCCCTAATTTCCTAGCTTCCTTTTCCAGTTTCTTTGCTTGCTGTTGGTTTGGCAGCTCCTGAATATTCATGTACTGTATCATTGTGTGGTATTGCTTCAGTAGGCTCATAAAATCTGATACTTTCAAGTGTATCCTGTTGTTGGCATGAGTCATTATGTTTTTGCTGAGGAGCCTGTATTTTTCATAGTTTATATCATATGTGAACATGAGGTTACATATGTTAAACAAAAGACATTGTGTTAATGAAAAGTTTTCTTCTTTCTTGAGTATCAGCGGTTGGCAAAAAGCACAAAGCTTTTGCGTTACTCTCCCCAAAAGTGTGAGAGAGAGTGAGAAATACTAGACAAGATCAATCATATTAACCAGTTGCATAATGCTTTCCACTTTCAGGTACTGCCAGACTATATCAGTTATGCTGAATACCAGTCATGCCACTGTTTTCTCAAATGATTTTGTTTATACACAGATTATTTGCTTCTGACTCTTTGTATTGCAGAAGTTCTTTTGTTTCTTTTTTAATATCCATCTTAACTACTTCACTGGGTAACCTAGTAGTAGAATGCTCCGATTCATGCAAAATACTGGGGCTAGTATCCTGTTCTTAAACTCTCATTCTAACCTTTAGTAGAGTCTGGAATACTCCCGGTGACTCCCTATTTTCTGCTACAACAACAAGCTTATGCTGTTCAAGTCTGTCAGCACTTCTACTTCTCTGTTGCTATTACGGCATGATCTCTTTCTGCACTGCTCCCTCAATACTACTAATTTAAAATTAATGTTTATATTAAATTTAAAAGTGCACTTCTCACACAATTCTCTGCTTTATTTGAGCTCATCCATATTTCCCAGGCCCTCTTCCTTTTGAGGTGTTTCAGAATGACCCTCATTTTCTCTGGGGTTTTCAGTATTTGTGGTTGTATGTTTGGAAGGGAAAAGTTCAGTAATGTTAGTTAGTGCTAATATGATTCTGGTAATGACACGTGCATTCCTCATTCCTGTTGGTCCCATTACAAATGCTTTAGAGAAAAATAGAAAAAAACATTTTGTTATGGGAACTAAGTTGCAAAGAGGATCTGGGATGATTTTGAAGGGAGGAAAAAATAGATAAAAAAACATTTCCACTGGTTGAAATTATTGGTTCTGGAACTCTATGGGTCACCTGCCAGGCTTGAGTTTGATGCTGCTTCGGTGGCAACTAGTTGTCTGTTTCTTTAATGTTAAATTTCCCAGAGTATCCCTGCTCTTTGAACTGCTCTAGTGGGAAGGTTGAATGGTACCAAGCACAGGCGGGCCCGAAGGTTTGGTGCTGTGGTGACCCTGGTTAGATTGTGTGGTGAGGGTCAAGTTTGGAGGTGGTTTAAATCAGTACTGGCAACATGTTGGAAAGCCACCTGAGAACTCAGCCCTGCTTTCTAACTTCAGGGTATTGTTCTGTAATTTTAAAAGGCTTGCCAGGTGTTCCTGTAAGTTGCTTGTTACAGTAACTTCCCAAGCTTCAGAATCTGTTCCAACAGCTTAATGTGAAAAATAGGCAGTGTTCACCAATGCAGGAAGACTTCTTTATGCATATTGTCCATATTCATATGAACCCTTTAACTGTGGGACACAGGGAGGTGAGAAAAGACTGATTTGCACACTGTTGTTGGAGAGAGTTTCAAGTCGTAGGTAAAAGAACCCACATTCATTCGGCAGAGAAAAATACTTGATCCTTTTCTGGGAAAAAAGATGGCTTAATACAGATTGCCAGCAACTGGGAGATTAAGTGATTTGAGGAAAGAGATAGGATTGTTTCTTTACATTCTCGCAACCAGAGAAGACTATAGGATGGAGAGTTTCAGACTGATCATGTACCTTTTAATGAGAAGCTAAAAAGGATTAAATTTACATTCCAAGCTGATCTGGTTTAGAGAAAGCCCTGTGGTGGAATCCAGTGAACTGTCTCTTCTGGGAAGCTTGGGAGCTGCAGCATTTTGTCCTCTGCAGTTCGGTTTTGTTTCTAGACACTGAGATCTCAGCTGCTGACTGAGGGTATTTTCTTTCAAGTGCCAATGCAGAGCAAGAGAGGCAGGCAGAGCGATTAAAGAGAAGGGAGAACAACAGCAGAAAAAAGAAGTGCAAAGGTAAAACATGATCTGGGAAAAAAGAAAGAATGGGATAAAAGAATGAAAAAAAAACCCCAACAAAAACAGTGGAGAAGATTCATTCCAGTATAGAAGACTACAGAAAAAGTGAGGTCAAAGGAGAAGAAGGAAATAATGGTAATATTAGTCAGAATACTGTAGGAAATAGTGTGAAAGGCTTTACCTAAGTCCAGGTAGATGCATTCTCAGCCTTTCCCTCACCCACCAAACAGATCACCTTGTCACACGAGATCAGGTCAATCAAGTAGGACCTGCCTTTCACAAACCCGGCTGGCTGGGCCCCATGCCCTGGTTTTCCTGCATGTGCCGTGTCGTGGCACTCAAGAGGATCTGCTCCATGACCTTCCCTGGCACCAAGGTCAGACTGACAAGGCCTCATGCCCAGATCCTCCTTCCAGCCCTTCTTCTAGACAGGCATCACATTTGCTGTCTGGTCATCAGCTGGAATCTTGAGATCCCGGTCAGCCAGGGCTGCTGGAAAATGGTTGAAAGTGTCTCTGTGAGCATTTCCATCAGGTCCCTCAGTAGCCTTAGGTGGATTCCATAAACTTTCCATTGACATAGGCTTCCCTTTCCCCTTAGGAAATAATAAGTGCAGCCTGTCAGGTGTGTCCCATAGTGCTGAGACCATGCAACAAAGTATGAGACAAAGTTTGTATGTGGCTTGCCCTGTCCCAGTAGGAGAGAATCATGGGGCTTTGGGTGTTTTCATATTGGCTGGTTACAAGTCAAATTACAGCAGAGTTGGGCTACAGTTTGCTGGCTGCTGTAAAAATGCAAGATAAATGTTATGTCCTGAGGAACCACCTGATGGTAGCCTAATGGTGTGGATTTGTGACTTATTTAAGTGAATAATTCCTTACTACCAATCCCAACAAGCAATCCTGTCATCCTATGCACACCTTCTTACTAGAACTTCTGCATCACACCGTGACCTCATCTACATTAATAGAGAATCTGTCAGTGTGTTTTGTATTGGTTTAAGTTTCAGCTCAGTTCCCACAGGTTGCAGCCCACTGTGCTGCAAGACCCGATACGAGGGGAGGGGACAGAAGTGTACAGCTGAAAGGGAAGTACCTAATTTTTCAACAGCAGGATAAACCTATCATGAAACTACACTTTAATATTTTAATGGGTGTTTTAAACTAGTAAAAGCCAACACTCTACTGAAAGAGTAAATCCAGCTGTCTTCCTGGTCTTCTATTCCCAACACACCCTTGTTCATGCCGTTGGTCTTGCAGTAAACTGGTATAGCTGAAGAAACCCTTTATTTACAGCCTAGATGTCAGCTGGATCTATTCCTTGCCCAATTTCCTAAATATTTGCAGACAATTTTATGTAGGCATGAAAATAGGGACTGGGAGCAAATAGTTGGCAAAAGCAGAGGCAGCTTCATTCCATGGCAGCATCCCTTGGCTCCCTGCAAGGCTGAAGGTGTTTGCGAAATTACAGACAAGGTGTGGGCAATATGAGTGGTTTGAATGACACAGAAGATGGGAATTAGAAGGAAACCAAGGCAAAGTAAATGCTTGGTAACTAAGTGTTAAAGGTTGGGAAGAGCTGTCTTGTAATATAAAATCTGGCCTTTCTGTATAAAGCATTTGAAAAAAGCTTTATAATTGGTAATTATTATCTGAGTTTCAAATAACATGGAGGGAGTAGATGTGTTACAAGCAAGATGTTGCTGTTTCTCAGCATAAATGAGATTTGGGGGTGGTGTCAGGAAT
Source organism: Corvus brachyrhynchos (assembly GCF_000691975.1). NCBI lineage: Eukaryota > Metazoa > Chordata > Aves > Passeriformes > Corvidae > Corvus > Corvus brachyrhynchos. Next base: position 1,219,739 of record NW_008239547.1, read on the forward strand.
CCCAACTGGACAGTCAGACAGTATTTGCAGTATGAAATCAAATGCTAAATAGTGTCTGTCTGTGTAAATCTTTTCTTTAATGGAAAGTTGGAGTAAAAAGTTTCCATACTTCCATATAAACCACAGTATTACCCTGTCAAACCCTACAGTGCCTCGGGACTAGGATTGCTTTCTGACCAACAGAGACAACTGTTGCTTCATCAACAGCACCAGCAATTCCAGCAATTACTAAGTACCCAGCAACTCACATCAGTAAGTTTTTCAGTTAATTATGATTTATTCCTCTGTTGTATTCTAAGGCATGGATAAACTCCTCAGCTTAATATAAATAATAGTAATGCATTTAACTTGACATTAAAGGCTTTGATAATATTTTAGTCTTTCAGTTGCTTCAGTCTTTTTTGGATGATAGTCATGTAAAATGGTAGGATATTACTGGGGTGCGTGTATGGCTACAAGAATCATTCCCTAGTGCTTTCAGTTCCATTTTGTCCTGTGTGGATGTGGAGGCTTGTCTCTCTCAGCATCAGCTGTGGGCAGCAGAGTTTGGGACCATGTGTGGATTCTAACAGTATTTTGAGCTATCTCTGATTCCACTAGAACACTAGCAAAAGATTTTTGGATATCATCTCATGAGCTGTCTTTGCTCTGCTTGCAGTATTCATATAGGCCATTAGGTAACTGGTTTAACTATTTGTATTGTTAATTGTGTTGGTTTAATACATGGTCGTCTCAGGTATGTTTGTTTTGGCAGAGGCCTGTTTAAGCCATCAGGCTTAGCTGAATTTCTGCTGAGCTACTGATTTCAGGAAGTCTGACAGGAACTTTCTTTCCTTTCCCACAGTCTCATGGAACTTCATTAGTGTAACCTAAATTAGCTGGGATTAGTGTAAGGGTTGCACTGACTGAAGAGCTGGATAAACAGGAACCCAGGGAGGAGCTATTTTTCAGCAACTAATTATTGATCTTTTTTTTCTTCCTCCTCCCTCTCCTCATATTACTCAAGGAACAACATCAGGCCCTTTTGTATCAATTAGTACAGCAACAACATCACCATCACCAACACCATCAATCTGAAGTACAGCAATTGCAGATTACTGGAGGAGCACAGATACCCATAAACAACTTACTTTCAGGCACACAGGCCTCACCACTTAATGCAGCTGCTACCAACCCATTCCTTACAATTCATGGAGATAATGCAGCTCAGAAGGTGACAGTAAGTATACTTCTCACCTCACTTTCAATGCACTACCTCCAGGAGGTAACTAAAAGATAAGCAGGTAATGTACCTGTATTCACAAATCAAAGATGGTGGATTTTTTGTCTTTCTTTTTTTATTTTTCTTGAGCCTTGGGTTGCACTTAAATGAGGCTTAGAACTCTGCGAATTGGTAGTCACACCAAAATGTCTGCTGCACACTCCTGCTTCCCTGGATCAGGACACCAGTCCAGTGTGACCCTTGCATTCCTCTTGTAATTACAACTGCAGCCCTAGTCCTCCTCACCCTGCTTCTTCCCCAGCACTGTGTCCACTCTTTGTGGGTCATTCCTTTTACCACCTTACTGGCGAGTTTGCCTTGGTCAGGCCTCAGGCCCTGTGGTGCTGTGGGGATCAGTTGATGACTTGAGAGGTGAGGATCCCATTGCTGGGAAGGTGGAACCTGTGTTAGGAGAATGGACTTTGTGCCTCTTGGTTCTGGCCTGGGAAAAGGAGGCTGCACATTGGGAGGCTGAGCGGCTCTTCTGCTTTGTAGAGTAATAAAACCTTTCCTAGACAGATAAAGAAACAAGACACATTTTTCTGGCAAAGATGTTCCATTATATTTAGTATTTGCCCATAATCTCCGTCCCCAAGACAGAGGAATTTTCTTCAACAAGTCAAAGAATAGGCTTCATTCTCTAAGGGTCATACAATTAAGATGAGAGGATAAAGGAAGGAGCATATGAAACTTGGAAAAACAGAGGATGAATAGAGCAGGAAGACATAAAGTTTCATCATTCCTTGGAGAAGACAGCAAGTGGTAGTGGTAGAGAAGAAAGGGAAGCTTGTCTGCAAGAGCAGGTGGGGAGAGTTTGGGCTAGTTATGAGTCCCCTCTCTGTTCCCCAATCCCAAATCCTTGTGCTACTTGAGGAGCACTGTGGTGGAGGACTCGGGCTGGGCTTCAGTGGTACTTCCAGGAAGTAGGTGAGATAAAAACCACATAAATGATGAATTTTCAAGACAGTTTTTCCTGGAAACAGCTCCCTTCCATTCAAAATTACGAGCACTTAGTTTTGTTCATCTTTGTGCAGGGTCACTGTCACCTTGGGGTTTGGGCAGTTGTGACGTTGCGGCTGCGAACGGTCGCTGCAGTCGGATCCTGTTCTCTGGGTCACTGTCACAGCAAACGTGTTGGCACAGGAGTTGGCTCCAGGACTTGCCTTCATTCAGAAATGTTCACAGTTTGTTCTCATATGTTTAAAACTTATCTCCCCTCATTTTCCAAACACTAGTATTGAATGGAATTGAGACCCTATATTTGGTGTACATCCAAGCAAAATATTCTATGTGATCTTACTTTGATTTTTTTAAATGGCCATTACTAGGTCTGTACAGTGCAGTGTATTTTTACAAGTATGCCATTACAGTTTTTATGTTAACAGTTAGCTGTAGATAATTTCAAGAAAGAACATCTTTCAAACAAAGCCCTTACAAAAATTTCTTTTGAAATTTATTTTTTTTTAAAGACTAGAATTGAGACAGGTTGCATAGATTGTTGAACTGTTTTTAACAAATTCTCTATTTGCCAGAGTTCAACTGTTTTAATCTCATTTGCAGTTGAAACAGGTTTTCAGGCATTTCTGAATGCTCAGTGAATGAGATGAGATTTTTGCTCAGTCCTGTTCAATACTTGCAGGAAATGTCTTTGTAGCAATATATGAAAGAAAGAATTGTGATGGGGCAAGTTGGAAATGGTATTTGTTGTGATGGGGAACTGTAGATTTCAGCCCTCTCCAGTAGGCAGATGTAGCAGAGGTTACCTGGTGTTTCTCTTGACCATCTTGCAGTTCTAGAGAGACCCACAGCCAGGAACAGCCACTCTTGTTGGAACGACAGTAGAAGCAGAGTTGGTGTTTTCTAATGCTGGCTGTCATGACCTTAGCATTAGTTGCTTCAATACAGGACTACTCCTTTAATTATTCTTTCCTTTCCCACTTTTTATTCTACAGTACATGGTTATTTTTTACAGTGCAGAAGTTACTATTTATATGGCTGTGGTGAATGTACCTCAACTGCTTTGTCATATTTATGAATTGAATTTTACTTAGCTCTGTATGTTATAATCTGATTTTTAGAAGTATTTTCTCTTACACAGAGGCTCAATGATAAAACTGGACCAGTTGCATCAGAGAAGAGTTGACATTTGAATGACACTTGAGCCCTGCACGTCCTGCTGTTATAGCACTTCATGTGGCTGCAAACCGCGGGTTCCCTTTCTGCAGATTGAAAAAGAGCAACAAGGAACTCTTACTGCACAGCAAGAGGTTAATAATTTTCATAAGGATATTTTTGGTAGGCTTTCATTTGCTTTCTTGTTGCACTAAAATGGATGTACTTTTTAATGTCTCAGACTGTGAAGTAGATGAAACTCTGCAAATCATAATTATTTTGTCAATATGATGGTACTAGGTACAAATTCAACCACGGAAGAACACACACTTGACTCTTCAGTCCCAATCTCATGGATTTAAAGGCTGTAAACTGTCTGCAGTGATGCATTGCTTTGGTTTCAGAGCAGTAGTTTTACCAGCCCAACCCCAGCCCGTCTGATCTGCTGCTGCAGTTTTAATAGATCCTTTTAGACTGACATTCTAATGGCGGCTGGGACTTGCTGTTCATCGTTTCTTTTTTTACACACCTGTTTTGAAACCTGACTCATAAGGGAATTTACTTCTGAACTTTTTATTCCTTTAAATTTCTATTGTTGTATAGTTGGGAGTTTTTCTTGAGTAAGAATTATGGTATGGAATCCAAAGTTTATTAATTTTGGTGTAGGTTTTAGAGTTCTGAGGTTTTTAAAGGAACCTGTTTGGTTCCAGCGACAAAGTTTTCTTACCAGATGAGAAGGCCACACTGGAAGAAGTTTGTGTAGTGTTTGGCCTAAACCAAGTGCCTGTTGCTACCTCCATTTCGTTGAAATGGCTGCAAACAGCTGATCATGCACTAGATGTGTCCTTGTTAGCAGCGGGAATATTCTGTCTTGCACCAGCAGCCTTGTTCTGCCTTTCCTAGAGATGTTTATACCACTGTAGAGAGCTCAGGCAGATTGTTACCTGGGTCACTTTTCACTAATAAATTACCAAAAAAGTGAGTTACCATTTCCCACTAAAATTTCCCAGTGGTTGAAACGGGTGAACTTGTGTTACAACACTTCCGGCAGTTGCTGATCTCGTGGCGAGTCTATGCAGGGTGGTGAAGGACAGTTTAAATGGGGGTAATGACCACTAATCAAGAGTGAGGTGGGAATTATTAGCGGAAAAGACCCAGCTGTAATTAGACCTCCACTGTGTACTTATTTGGAAGAACATGTTAATTCTGCAATATGTTTCTTAGTTAAACATTGCACAGTTCTTACCTCATTTCTGTAAATAAAGTTTTGTGAATCTGTTTTGTATTGTGAAGAATTCATAAGAAAACATTGATATTTTGATTTGTAATATTTCTAATTAGTAGATTTAATTGAAAAAGTAAAAATAATTTATTTTTATATGTTCTGGGGAATTTTTTAAAAATGTCACAAATCACTTTTGTAGATACTTTACAAAAGTAAACCAGTGGTTTATTTTACTTACTCGCCCCACTGGTGGATATTCTGTAACAATTTGTACAAAAGGTAAGATGGAAATGTGCTGTTATTTTGACTAGATGTAAAATTCCAAGTGTATGAAAAGATATGTACAAAGCTTTTGTTAATAAACTTTAATAATGTTTATCATTGTATATGGCTTGTGTGAATGTGAGTCTTGTAGAGGAATGGAATATTTTTATTAACATCACACGACAGGAAGGATTTGATTTGCACATGGCTACTAAATTTGATTACAAGAAGTTTCAAAAAATACTTTTCATGTAAATTTTTCCTTTCAGGAGACACTGATGTAGCTGAAAAACTGTCCAGGAATATTTCCACTTACTGGACAGAAATGCCCATTGCAGCCCTGGGTCTGGTGCCAGTTTTTTGCTTTCACCCTTCAGAGAGGAATGACTGGAATCACAGGAGCAGTGGCTGTTGTCCAACGGCTCCAGTTTGTTCCGATGGAACTTGGCAGGAGCTTGGTGGGGAGGGGATGGTTTCTTATCTGCACCTGCCTGGGTGAGGGGAGTGAGGTTGTTGCTGTAACCTTTGCACTGTACTTTCTGTAAAACCAGCACAGTGGTTTTTTCCATGAATTTTGCTTATTGTCCATGGGAAGATTGATAAATAGCTAAATACTGGTTTTTTATTTCCCAGGAAGCAAAGAGAACTTGACCCTTCCTGTACAGTCACTTGAAGATAAAATGTGAGGCTTGTGCTAGTCAGGGGTTGACAGACAAGAGATGCATTTATGGCTTCCTCACAATTTTTAGCTCCTCTCTAGTCAGGGGCAGTCTGAGGCTCAGAGCAGCTTCTGGGACAAGGAGCAGGAAGATGGTGTTGCTGTGGGCTGTGCCATTTGAATGTTGTTCCATCTGCTCAAGGCCCAAGTACTTAATGTTTTTGTTTTATTTTCCAGTGGGGAAAACTGGAATCCTGAAAGAAGACTGGTAAATGAACAAGCTGTAGGGGAATGTGAAACATCACCTGGCACAGCAAAGGGGCATCAGTTGCTCCCACCCTCCCCAGGACTAGAAAAACCTCCTGACATTTTGAGGGTGGTTGATGAGTGTTTTATTCTTTGAGGAAGAGATCCAGGAGACTTCAGCATTTCTACTGATTAAATGTGTACAAGGTCCAGAGCTCAGGAGCTGTCAGTGCTTGAGCACTGGCTGTTGATCAGTGCTGAGAAGGGAGACTACAAATCACGGAAGGCCGGGCCCCAAAGTTACACTTGGTACTGCCAGAGCTGGAGGTAGGGGAAGAAAAGCCCAATCTACACCTGCCCCCGGCACAAGGTCTCCAGGGAATCCTGAGTGCCACTGCTCCTGGAGCCATGGACTGCTGCTTTATTTGTGGACCTAAGCCAAAGCTAAAACCACTCAGGCAATATAAGTCAATAAGTGAAAGTGCTAAGTCCTGCCTTTCCTTGTGTATTTCTTTTATTAGGAAGGGACTGCCTATACTCTGGTACCTGTCTCCTGCTAAGAGAAGTGTGAAAGGGACAAAGTTAGAAATACTCAGAATTGTCAAGAGATTGGTGCCAGAAGCCCAAGACTGCAAGGGGTGGTTTACAGTACCACAGTCCTGGTGGACCAACAAGAAGCAGCAAGGAAATAATGAAAAGGACAGTTCTGACATCCAAACAAAAATTCAGTTCACCAGCCCTTTAAAGAAAGAGACCACATCAAAGCCAAGTTCACATGAGGGCCAGATGCAGTCAAAACCAATCTTGTTTCAATGACTTTGCAGGTCCTGACATCAAAGATGATGGTCTGTGGCTGATTTGGCGCCAGTCCAGTAAAGCCCACAGGGCTGTCCCTGTGGAATGCCTTGGATGCCAAAGCAGCCCAAGCCCCTCTGCAGGTCCCTGGCAGCCAAGTTGCTGAGCTCTCCTTCTGTGTTGGGAACTGCTCTGGGCTCAGTGTCACAAAAGCAGCACAGACTAAAGGTGCAGCATTCAGATTTTTCATCAAAACCCCACTTCACTGAATGACAACAAACCTTACGGCTTAGAGAAGCCAACTAATTCTGGACAGCCTACATCATCTGAAATCCTGCTTTTATCAACTTTATCCATTCAAGCTGTGTTAGCAGGAGCAACTCTTTCAGCAGTAGCACTGTGTGACATTTAATGACCAGTTTTCTGATGCCTGTTTTTCATAAGCTGCACTAAAATCTTACTGTTGGGTCCACCTAAAGGAGAACTCTTCAGTGTTTCTGTTGTTTTCAGGCCCTGTCATCTCATAAAGAGGTCACATTGCAAAATTGTTCCTGAAACATCTTTTTTTTTTTTTTTTAATTAATTCAAGCACTGAGAACTATAAGGTTGAGAGTAATGCAGTCCAAACATCTACATTTACAAAAGGACACTGCAGACCAGCATCTGGTCTTTCCTCTAGAACTAAACAGTCTAAATGTGAGCACTGTTAACCTTCACGGCATCTCAGCCATATTCTACTGCCTCACTTGTGTATGGTTGCCAGGATCCTTCAGCTTGGCACTGGGACTGGATCCTCAGCAGTAAGGGAAGATTGCCCTCCCTGTCTCATCTGCTCCAAACTCTCCTTTCCACAGTGTTCTGCCCATCCCATCAGCAGAGACGAGCAAAGACCCTCAAAGTAGGCTCAGATCTGACATATTTAAGTGCAAGTCAGAGTATAGAACCTACAGCACAGACCCTCTAGGACTAACACAAAGTTATGGTGCAAAAGCACTGTTGAGCTACAGCTCAAAACTGCCCAGGAAAGAAAATATATTTTGCTAGCAGGCAAATTATTAATCTTACTTAAAGGAAATGTTCGTTCTGTGCTACAACAAAAGTTGGAAGAAGTTGCTTAAATCCCAAGCCTTGAGTGACCTTGGTTTTCATGGACAGAGTTTTAGAAAAACAAGCTCTGGTGTTGGGTAACAGACCCATGAGAAAACAAAGCCTGGGTACAGTCTTCCACTTCTCCAGTGAGCATCATGTGTGACCTCAGTCACCACAGACTAAAGGCACTGCTAATAGGGCTGTGTCATCTCCACAACACACCTGGCAACCCCAGGAAAGGGCCCTGAGAGGCTCTGAAAGTCTCACTCTTACCAGGCCTCCTTCCTCCCCACTGCCAAGCACTAAAGCTAAACCTAAGGCTGTGCCAATTCCTTTGGCCCTTGATGAACTGAAGTATGACCGGATGTGCTCTGGACGAAGCCTTCACTACCTTGCTCCGTGAGGGATGGCTCCTGGATGGGGATCTGAGCATCTGGGTGCAGAGATCAGATCCACTGGTGCAGGGCACTGACTCACATTCCCCATCCAAGTTCCAAATGACCCACCAGTGCACTGGAAAACCTTCCCAGTTCTTGATGCTGAGACAGTTGGGCCTGTCACCAATTCCCAGTGCAGTGCCACTGTGCAAGAGGCCAGTGCATTTCTCTTGCACAGCCAGCTTGCCTCTGCTTTTGGGAAGGTTCAGTCTTTAAGCAGGAAGGATGCAATCCATGAATTCTCTTCCATCCATGCATAAGCAGCACATCCAGCACTCAGGTGTTCAACCTGACAAGTGTGACAGAAGGGCACATACAACTTTTGCCCATCCTTAAACATCTTCCTTCAGGTAAACTGGATTTGTCAGGAGCATTGTTTCAAGTTTCTCAGTGTGAATGGTGTTACACACAAACAAAAACTCTTACCAGTCAGCAGTGCTTGTCCTTCTTCCTTTGACCCCCATGCAGAAGGGCTGTGGTGGAGTGGGAGGTGTTGGGAGGCACTGTGTGACTACTGATTGTCACACACTGGTGGGGCTGTGGCCAGTCTTGAGCAGGTACTCACGTTAAGTTTAGATCTCCAGCAATAAAGGTGTCAAGAGTCCTCCCAAGTCCTTGTTATATATATATATATATATATATACATATATATACTGGATTTTTTTGCCCTGACACCTAACTAAGCTATTTCTCATGCCAAACTGAGCCCATTGTTACTCTTCACAGCCACAGCAGACTTGAAACATTTCCATATGGATCACATCAGGGAAACGGAGATCACGCAACTGCAAAGGTCCCTTATACAGACCTCGAAGACTTTTCCCTCTCTCTAGTCTAGAGCAAATACCAACAATTCCTTCCTTGCAAATCAGGCATTGCAAACACAGGATCATTCTCTCTGCCTCTTCTGGATGCTCTACATCTCGAAGTGTGATACACTGAACCAGGCACACCATCCCAGGTAAAGTCTTGTAAGTCCAGACTGGAAAGGAAAGATGGCTCTCTTCTCACAGGCTAAACTCTCCCAGTACCTGCTTCCTTGTTTTGAAACTGCAGAAATATTCCCATTACCAGTCTATTTTGTTCATGAACAGTACATCTCCATTTGCTGATGTTCTTCTACCCCAGCTCCACCCATTAATTTTCACCTATTCCCTTCACCATTTTAGCAGCTTTTCTTTGCAGCCATTTCAATTACCTTGCTTTATAGCTAGTCATCTCTCATTGAGTGTTCTGGATGACTAAAAGCTTTTGAAAGTTAAGATTTCCTGATACCTCTTGAAAATACCTCACTTGATCTCACCAAGATTCTCCCTTCATAGTAGCACAGAATTCCTGTTCCATCCATTAGCACCCACACCACAGTACAGCTTCTAAATATGTTTCATTTCCAATGCAGTTAAGCTGTGAAGTTCTCTGTGAAAAAAATTTAGATGCATTATTTTGTATCTGGATATGTTTCTATAGTATCATTATTTCTACCATGATTTTTTTTTTATATGAGATAAAAAAACCCCAACAAAGCTCCAATTGGTAGAGGAACACATATGGAAGACCGTTATATTCCCTAAATACTTGGCCCTTAAAGTTTTATGGGAATGGGATGAAATGTTGTGAAATGCTGACCTGACAGAAGGAGCACAATTGGTAGTTACTGGGAAAATCAGCAGTGGAAATGGCAGGAAGTTAAAGGAGATTTTCAGCCACCAAGTTTCAATTTTGAGTTCAGATACGTGATCCTCTGAGTTTTCATTTTGATTTTGAATTAAAGCTCAAAAGATTTTTAGAATCCTGGTATAAATCACAATTTGAATGCTAAAAAATGCTTTTAAAAAGTCCTTAATGTTTCTTGTAAAAGACTGTGATCACTGCTCTGATTTATTGCTGTAACTTACAGCCCATTAAGTACCCTTTATTCCAGCATTTTAAGTTTTTCATAGTTCTGGAAAAGTTATACAAAACAAAATTACAAGGAGGGAATAATATAACCCTTATTACCTATTCTTCAAATTGAATCCAGGGTATACAACCACCCCTCAAATATGAGAGCTCTTAGCCCAAGAATGTTAGCCATTCTGTACTTAAAAATGGTCCTGAAGTATCTTGTATCTCTTAATTTCAAATTTAAAAATTAAAGCCTTTAGTGTTTTTACCCATTTCAACTTCACTGAATTAACAATGCTATCAAATATCACTGTGTATAACTGCAGGGTTGGCAGAAGAAGGTATTATATTGCAGGTGCATATAAATATATGTGGAAATTAATACTAGAAATACTACTTATTTCAAAATATGACTAGGTATTTATAAGAATAAGGTGTTTATAAGCATATGGTCTTGGATTTAGAGGTGCAAGAAAGAAAAATATATTTTGAGTGCAGAGTTTCATTACTCTCGTGCTTGCTTAACAATTTCAGGTCAATTCTCTCTTTCAAAACAAATCTAAGTTACTTGTACACTGTATATCCATTGGCTGCAAACCTACCAGATTCAGTATGTGATTATCAGAGGGGGTTTTCCTGAAGGTCTGCTCACTTTTAGACATTATTATCACACATCTGCATAAGCTGCTCTTCAATACAAACACACCTTCATTCTTCAACACACAAACCAGGTGAGATAGTATAAGATTTATTAATATTTTCTTTTGCTAAGGCACATGATGTATAGAAATACTGAGGTACAAAAATGCAGTTTCCTGCCCGTGAGATTTAAAACCCCATTTTGACAAAGATGAGCTACATCTCTTCTTGCTCACAACATTCAGCTTTTAGCCATTTTTTTCTTTTGTACCAGTTCAACAAGCAACTTGTATCTTGCTATACACTCCTCCTGAAAGGAAACACAAAAGTGTTATTCAAAGGTTGAAATTTTAGTATTGCTTTAACTCTATACGTGCTATCTTATTCTAGAAGAAGAGTTGGGTTCTGGGGGTTGTGTAGGGGTTTTTTTTGAGTGGGTTTTTTTTTGTTTGTTTGGGTTTTTTCTTGGTTGGTTGGTTGGTTCTTCTCGCTTTAAAGTTGCACACTAAATTTGAGAAGGGGAATCTACATCTAGGGAAGAGGGGATTAGAAAAATGAACTTGCAATTTACATTTCTTAGTGGCTTATTTATCTCTTCGAAGAGTACACAAACCCAAGAAACAGTTGCCCAGTACTTCTTGACAATGACTGCAAGAGCAATTATTGAACAGCTGTATTGCAGTATCTATTTAAAACAGTTACTCTGGTGTGAGCCCCACTGCAGGCAGGTTAAGCCAAGCCTTCAAGGTCACTGATGCAGCACCTGCTGACACCAGAGACTGCAGAACAGCTTCAGAGCTAGAGAAACACCCAAATCCTTCCCTACTGCACTTCCTGCCCCCTCACACTGTGTGTGGCACAAATACTACAGGGCTTTTCTGCAGCTACAGTGGCTGAAGCAAGCAAACTAAGCTATCACAACTTTTAAGAGATCTAGCACAGACCATCTATATCAATGACAATGAATGCCGTTTTAAAAAGATTATACTTACAAAAAGAACATTAGATAGATTATTGAGCATTTAACACTTGCAGATGGATTACTTATTTTGTCTGTTCATTGAGATGGGTTGAGAAAGGTATTGTGAAAGTGTAAGTAAAGCAGCTCACCAACATTTGGTTACTAACTTTGAATCAAAATTTGTTTTAAAATCTAATTTGTCCTGCAATTGAAGATCTGAAAGGCAGAGGAGAGGTAGGTATTTTAAATGAAACAGGAGTTATTTCAACATTTTCTGTATTAGGTCAAACAAACTGAAATGAATGAAAAGGTGTTTTAAATAAAACAACAAACATGACAGTAATGCTCTTTAGGTCACCTGAGTCTAGACTGAGAGGCCAAGTAAAGGCCTCACCTTTCTGCCTGGACCCTCATTCTTAAGGTAATCACAGATCAGTAGCAAGTATGTTTCCCCTCAAATTTATACTATAGTTCAGTCAAAACAAGTCGTACCTTGCTTTTTCCAGGAACACATTTTGCTATTTTATCCCAGCGATCCGATGTTCCCTTTGGATGCTGCTGCAAGGCCATTTCAAGAAGTTTCTGTTGATTTTGAGTCCACAGTCCTTCTGGTGCACGGCTTTTCTCCCTTCTTCTGCTCTCATCATCACTCTCTTCCTCTTGCTCAGTGTTATCAAAATCTTTCTGACGTCTCCCTCTGCCCTTCTCTTCTGGTGCCTCTTTTGTTGCTAGCAGAGCCATTTCAGGTGCTTTGACAATTTTTCGTCTGCGGTGTCTAGTTTCACTTGCACTGGTCTCCTTTGGATCTGTTTGGACATCCATCTGCTCTGGTGTAAGATTGTAGTTCCCCTCCTCCTCCACTTCCTCCTCCCTTTCTCTCTGGGTGATTATGTGATCCGGCAGATTCATGTTGACTTTGAAATTTTTAGAATTGTGGGCCAGCGTTTTAAGCTCAGAGAGCCTAATGATACCTGTTAGAAGCACTGCTGTTACACTTCTGAAAAAGTAAAACACCCCACAAGCAAGCAGGGAACTGCCCACAAATTAAAGGTTCTGGGAACAGCTGAGTGGACAAAAAGCTCTTCTGGACTGACTGCTTAAGAAATAAAAAATTGAGAAATCAAGCTATTCACGGTGTTGAACTTTGCCAATTAGGAGCTTATCTGATCTATGGGAAGTGCTGCTAAATTCCCACACTCATATAAACGAGGAGAGTAGCCTGAACACATGAACAAACCCCACAATAAATGGAATAAGAAATCCTGGGAAGATGTAGCTCAAGGGAAATGTTCCCTCAGAACACCCCGCAGTTCTTCTCTTTTCTCAAAGTAAGTCAAGGTTGCAAAAATCTCTCTGCAGAGCAGACTCTGAAAGGCACAGCTATCACCCAAACCCAGTGATTTTCATAAGCACACACCTGGTATATATGTAACAGAATCCTTCACCTGTTTGGCTTTCAGAGTAACCTGCATGAAAACAACAAATATAAAGGACTATTAAAAAATGATATCATTGGGGCTATTGAAGAATTCATGATTAGCTTACCACGAAACACCTACATTGAAGACACATTAAATATGGTGAGGCTGTTGTTCTTTGGCTGCCTTTGCTCACATATGGAGCCCAAACTAGCTTAAAGTAACCTTCTAGATTTTGTTCTTTCTAAACGATTCCTGGCTTATTAAAATAATTTAAGTGATGCTACATATTTCTATTACTATCACCATAATACACCACAGTTGATACTCAAATTTTATTTTCTTTCCTTGTTAAACCCTAATTTTCCGACCTAAAAATAGAAGCAAATGAGTTGTCTTCTATATGTTAGTTTCTCAATACTGAACAAAAGAACAAAATAACCCACATAGGTCCAGATGATGAAGCACATGAGTGGACAGGCATTCGGTCCCCAAATGAAATGTAACAGTTTGACTGCCAAACATCAGCAAAGACACCTCCTAAGTCCTGGTACTGCAGCAAAAAAAGTTATTACTGATAGTCCAAAGGATAGAGAGCTGCTTGATTCAACTGCTCCATGTATACTGAAATCTCTGTCCTGGGAGAAAAGTAACACTATATTTAGCATTTTTGGGTTTTTTTAAAGTACAAAGTGATTGTTTCAAAATTTGTTCTGTTTGTAAGCAAACAAGCAGGCTTTCTCCCCACCCAGAAAAAGGGGCTTCCTCATCCCAAATTTCTAGACCTCACTACAGATAACAAGACAGGCTTCACTTAAAATTAAGATTCTTTAATTACTTAGCATCTTTGTTATATAAAATGACCACAGAATTATAGAATGGCTTGGCTTGAAAGGGACTTTAAGGATCATCTGGTTCCAACCCTCCTGGCATGGACACACCTTCCACTGGACCAACCAGTGGAACACTTCCAGAGATCAGGCATCCATGATTTCTCTGGGCAATCTTCTCAGTGCCCTTCCACCCTCACAGTAAAAAATTTCTTCCTAATATCTCATTTAAACCTACTTACTGTCAGTTTAAAGCCATTGCCTCTTATCCTATCACTACAGGCACTTGTAGAAAGTCCCCCTCCAGCTCTCTTCTAGTTCCTTTTAGGTAGTGGCCTACAGTCCCAAATGCAGGTACCACAAAAAAGGCATCTTAAAATGTAGTATTCAAAGAATTATACAATCTTTTTAATTACTGAAAATGTTTCATGAATACTAAATATCAATTTCTTTTTTTCTTTTTGAATGTGAGAACTTTGTAAAAAAGCTAGAAATTGAAATCAAGTAGTCTGAACCACCCAAATCAAACTTAAAATGTGAACAGGCAACACACTGAATCAAACTTGATTCAGTTTGTTGGAATGGATTCCCTGTTTGTTGGATGGATTCCCTGTGTTCCCTGCTCTCTGAACCTGGGACCTCAGATGTTAATATTCATTTAGTGAAAGGTGTGTGGTAGTATGCTGCCCAGAGCAAAAATAAAAAATACATCCCTTACTAAGTCAGGAATTCCTCTGTGTGAGATTTACCCACAACAGGAGCCATTTAGGCCTCCTGAGGCACAGCACAGACTTCTGCTGTTTTAGCTGCTTAATGTTAACAATAACAATTATTCCCTACTCAGAGCAGCACTAGAGAGCAAACCTGCCAGAGGGTTGTAAAGCCACTTGCTGTGAGAAGAATTAAATATTAAGATTCAGGATTTTTGTTCTATGACAAGATTCATAAGTGAGTACCTCAACAGTTAAAATACCTTGGTACCACCTGCTTCTAGTCTGGTCTGTTTGGTTCCTCCCACCCACCTTTCTGCCCATGAAATTGCAGCAGTTTGCTGTAAAAATAGGCTGGTGCTGGATCTCCTTAAGGAAATGACAGCAAGACT
>NW_008239547.1:1234694-1253033 GCF_000691975.1 Corvus brachyrhynchos
TGAAAACTCTGTGAACAATGAAATCCCAATCCTAATTAACCAAAACCTTTATCCAGAGGTAGACATCTGGCACAGAAAACTCCAGTTTCTACTGTTGCAATATGATAAAGTTTTAATTGTTTGAAGAAAAATCTCAGAATACTGTACTATGAACAGATAATTTTAAGTGGCATCAACAGTTCTGGGATCTGCATGATCCCAATTCTGAAACAACAGAATGGATCCTCCATGATCCATTAATAGAAATTGCCTTCCTTAAAAAATTTATATTCTAAAATAATCAAAATTAAAATGCTTGTGTTCCATCTTCAGCAGTGTCTCTATGTACCAATGATTTAAAAGGCTGAGAGGAATGGAAACCATTCTTGACTGCTGAACAGAATGGATCCTCAGTGGTGTCCTGCTATGCATCTCTTAAATTGAAATTATGTTATATAAAATGGATTACAATAGATTATTTTCAAAAGAGGAAGAAGAATTTGCCATGCAAACAAGTAGCTTTTAGAGCTTTCTGCAATGACACAGTGGATTAATTATAAATATGACAAGGCCCTATATATCTTCGTGTATTCCAGAAAACTGTCTCTAAACCATTTTGCTATCTTTTAAGTAAGTCTTCCAGAGATTTACAGCCTGCGCATAAGGACACGAAGGCAAGAAAAAAGAGCAGAAAAGATTCCCTGAATAAAATAGAGCAGAATAAATTGCCAGCAAAGACAGGTACCATGAGCTGCTTCCTCAGTGCCAACTGAGTTCAGTTTTCTCTCAGCTGAACCTCTGATGTTTTCAGAGATCAGCAATTATCATTTTATCTTTCAAGCTGAGACTACACGTGCAACACAAGCTTTGCTTTGGAAGTGGTGCAAATCACCTGGATTTCAGCTTCCTTTACAAGACAGGTGTTTCCAAACCAGGTTAGTGTAGGTACTCCATAACAGATATAAATTTTGCTGCATATTACATCTAATTGGACTAGAATCTAAACCATCCCTCTCCATTTGAACAGTGAACGATTTTGGCTTATTCCCAGATCCTGATTGCATTTTGTATTTCCCCTTACAAAAAATTCAGGAGTAGCAGTCTTTCCATAGGTTATCTTATGTTGGCCAACTTCAGTCATTATAGCTTGGTGAACCCAGATGTAACATTTGCAGTAAGTTACTCCGTTCATCACATCTAGTATTTCCAAGACTATCTTTTGAAGGCTTTATGGTATCTGTTCATATTTTGATGGACTTCCAATTTGAACATTCACCAGGTAAGCTGGAAATAACAACTCTGTGTATGGTTTAGATACTGAAAATTTACTGTTTCAAACATTGAACCAGCACCTTCAGTTGACATAAGTTTGACAACTCATCAAGCTTCCCACAGGTTTACAATCATCATTCACAGGTTACAGGGGAAGATTATTTGTCTATTATTATTTTTGTCAGCTTTCTTCTTCATACAGATGTTTGCAAGTCCTTTTCCAGGTGCTATGTACAGTTCATGTTTACCCCAGCTCTTTTCACTGAGAGTTCAGGTATCACTTATTTAGGCTTCAGATTTATGTGTCCATCAGCCTCAACTGTCATTGTCATTCCAGATGCTGACACAGGGCAAGAATTGTTAACATGTCAGTATTAAACTGCTGAGGATTATTAGGAATGTATTTCAATTTGATCTGTTTGAGTTTAATCAGTGTTCTTGCCACTCAAATCTGCAGACTCTTCTTCTATCTGTTGCTCCATGCTTTTTGACATTCTTAATATCAATTTAAATTTCTACTCCAGGGGTGAATAGTGTTATTTACTAGCTAGTTCCTAACTGATTCATAAAAAATTCAGTAAGTTATGCAACATAAGTTGCTCCATTGCTTTCTCTACTCAATTACTTATCATAGCTTGCTTATATGATATTATTACTTTTTCATTAGTTAACAGATAACATACTTGGAAAAACTTATTCAAAGTATGAAGCAGTTGTAGAATACTCTCTTGTAGTTATTATTGCTATTTGTTCCTGCGTAATTCTTTAAAATTACAGTTTTCATGTATATTAAATTATGAGTTTTATCCTGACTGTAAGAAGTTGTGCTAAAAGCCTGCTGTTATTGACAACAGCTTTCACCAGGGTATTAGCCAACCCCCTTAAGAAATCCTGGGTCTGGGGACACCTTAAATAATAAGGATCAAGACTGTGAAATTGATTTAAAACAGAAGACAGAAGATCTCATATTCCTGCAAGTATTTGTACTGCTGAACAGACACACTGCATTATTTTATAGCAATCAACTTTAAATGTTGTAGTCCACCAGGGATAACAGAAGTCACAAATAAAGTCAGGTAATATCATGCACAGTGAAACAGATTTCCTTAGACAGATAAAGATGACAAAAAAACCCTGGATGCAAGCAATCAAATTGCTGGAGTAGAAATCAAACTATCTTACTATGGGACCTACAGAAAGAAACCACAGGAACAATTTGCTTCTGAGAACTCCCTTCTGAACTCAGTTTCAATAGCTCTTCAGCTATAAAAAGATTCTATCGAAAGCAAGTGGGATTAGTGGGATGATTTTATGTGATGAAAGCCAGACAGAGCTGGTTTCCTCCCATACTGCTAACAATTAGTCCAGATCACAAAGACTAGTTATTACTTAACAACACACCTAGCAGTAAAAACATTCCTCATCGTGACCATCCAGATGTTAAAACTCTTACTATCCTGGACACCTGCCACCTCTTTCAGATGGGACAATTGATACTTCAGCGATATACAGAAAAAAAAAAATTCAGAATCAGCTTAAAAAACTCTCAGATGCACAGGCAAAAGCAAATTTTGCTATCACATGAATGAGAGGGTACTTTTCACCCTGCAGGGAAGGCAGACATAAAAAAAGCACAGAATTGTGACAGACCTAAAGGGAAAACCCTCTAAAGTCAGGTACAGTGATCCTACTGATGCTAAACAGAGCAACAGAGCCCTTTTGCAGAAGATGAAGAGCAATTCCCCATTCTCACAGCAGCAGCCACTGGCTCAGTAGTTCAGCTGAGCCCTCCAGCACCATCCCCAGCCCAGCTCCACAGGGCCAGCATGCCATTGAAGCCTTCACCCTTCACCCTTCACTGTCTCCTGGGAATCTTCTGTGGGCAACAACCTACCTTCCTTCTCTAGGATAATATTTTGATTAGGATTGCAGCAGATAATCACAGAAGTACAAACTTCTTGGGTTCTAATGATATTTTGAGAAAATAATGTGGGATTTGTAGAGGAAGAAAACCTATATCACTTGGCTTTCCAAATGTATATAAACTTCTTGCAAAGAAGGATGACATGTTATGATGCTACTGAACACTGGAGGGTCTGGTAACATTTTTTATTTTTTATTACTCTCAGCATCTTCCTGAGCAGAAGTTCTCTAAGTATTTACTAAAGATGTCATGGTTTCTCAGCATTAACTATCAGAAATTTGCTGTTCCAGTAGCAATCTTCTGCTCACCCAGTTGTTATCTTCCTGCATGCTCCCCATCTAGTTATGTCATGAAAAAAAAAGTGCCAAGAACTGTGGAATTATGGCAAAAAATAACGTGGGGACAGCCTGTGAGTACCTGAAGTTACTATGAAGCTATGAGGAATTTCTTGAATCTTTGAGGCTAATTTGAGTTGTAATCACATTTTTTTCTCACAGGGGCAAGCCAGATACAGAAGGATTTTAATGCCTTCCTGGCTTTGTCAGGTTTTTACAGATCTAACCTTCCAGAACCACAGAGAATAACTTGCCAAATTTAAAGTTCTCCCCTTATAACCAAAATACTACCTGCTGCACTGAATTTTCTTCCAATCTAGATCTAAACAGCTTTTTTCACGTCAGCCACAACTGTATCAAGCACTGTTTGACGCAAGTCAGACAACAATAATGACCTTTTATTTCCACGTGACTCAAAATTTGTTGCTTTATACACTGTCTTCCCTTTTAGACACTAAAAGAGCTTCTAAAATTGTCTTTCAGTTTTACCAGATTGGGCAAACTTCAAATACTGAGGCATTGAGCCAAATCATTCTCCACGCAAATCATTTTTCCACGCATCCTAATTTGCAACTTTCAAGACCGCTTGAAATTAGTATTTTAAATCAGATGTATCTTTGTTTTGGCACTACTTGTAACAGTTTGTTTAGTAGAGTGTTACAAACTTTCCCAAAGTTGGTAATGTAACTAATCTTTAGCCATTGTGTAGGTTGAACTTGATATTAACACAGCAAATGAGTATTTTAAGGACAACATTCTTGAAAGAACTACAAAACATGCTATGAATTTAAGTGAATAGGCTTAGAACCACCAGTTGCAGCCAGCAACAACACAGTTTTCTCATGCTTATGGACTTCGAACCCATGTGTGATTCTGAACTTGCCACAGCAACAGAAATCCCCCAAACAACCATGAGTTTAATTATGAGGCAGTTTAAGATGCCTGCAAAAAAGGCAAATTTGGCCTAAATCACCACATGTAGAACTTTCTCCAGTTTAAGTCCCCAAGCAGTTAATTTAAAGCAGCAAAAGAATTGCCCCATTTTTCAGGACACAAGTGGAAGAACTTTACTATTCGACTTGTGATAATGCTGGAGACTTCACACTGTGCTTGGTTTTTTTTTTCAGTCAAAATCCGTGAGAGAGTCTTTAGCTCTATCCAATGGGCACTCATGCAGGAGAGGAGTTTGGCTCAAATGCCCACTGCAACAACTATTTGGACATCTTAGTTTGTTACTGATGATGCAAAATGCATTGCCTTTCTTGACAGTCAGAAATTTGAACTCTGCAGTGAAATTCAAACCCAGCTCACTGGGAGCTTTGTGAGACATTACACTAATTTAAGGCACTTGATAAAAAGTTGCAGCATCACTGGCTTAACCCCTTCACAAGGCATCTATTTGGATGAAAAATTGCTGTCCCACTGCCTTCGGTAAAAAAACTTTTCCTTTAAGTGAGAAGAATGCTCTGGTCATGCTTCATGAGATGAAAATCCATTTTGTTTATAAGGGGCATTGTACTGCCCAATCCTGTAAAAATGGCAGGGGCAACTGTAGGAGTGCACAGAATAAAACTGTACAGTGAGAATATTGTGAACAGCAACCACCTTTTCCTCCCTCCAAGTATCAACGAAGTCATTCTGGTGAGTCTGTGGCATTAAACAGGTGATTTGAAGACTTCACTCTCAGGCTGAGGGATCTACATGACCTACATACGATCTAAACCCCATCCTAGATATTCATAACCTCTCTTGGACTTCGATCTAGGTCTTTATACTTCAATAAGCAACTGGGAGAACTATTGATTACATAAACATATGCAAACTGCTATGGGTGAATGTTTCAGACTAGCCATAACTCAATTAGACTGTAACTGAGTTAATACAGACACAGTACACGAAATGTAAAACAGTCTTAGGAAAACAGTTAATCTCCAGAAGCAAAAGACCTAATAAATTCATGAGCTTTTACATATGGACCATTTCTCATATAGATGTTTTCTTGTTGGCAAAGTAATAAGCTTGCATTGTCAAAAATAAGAGATCTATTTTACAATGAGTAAAAAATCTATTTTATAATGAGTATGAACTCACACAGTCAGACTTACAGGCTGAAACTGTTGCTTGGGACATACAAAAGACATCAAAAATAAGCCCCCCCCCCCCCCCCCCCCCCCAAACCTTATGCTTTCAGGTTTCATGGTAATTCAGAATGTCTGCCACCTGGCTATTGTTTTGCTGTCTACCTTAGTGTTCTTCTATACAAGCAGCAAATCCCAATCAGTCTGTTTTTGCAACACAAATGCATGAGATTAGTGACTGCAGGAGCAAACAGAATCAGTTTAAATCCTGTAAGACAAGTGAATGATATTACTTCACAAGTATGAAATCTGAGATCTCTTTGCCTTTAATTTAAAAAACCTGTACCTAATAATCACATTAAAGTCTGTTTGGCATGCCAGACAGCTTTTACTTCCTCTGTTATTTTTACAATTTGAACGTCCTTTGTAGTTACTGAAATTAATTTATGCCTTTCAGCAAATATTTTTTTTTAAACTTTTTATCTATGAAGGTTGGTATTGTCAATTACAATATACTTCTATAATTTCACATCTAAGTGCTTTTTCTCAATTTCTGAATTCAGCAAAAGCTGACAATCATTATTATAAATCTTCATAAAGGTTAGCATTTGTCAAATCAATCTAATTTTTGCAGAAATAGTAGTATTGCAACTCCACTCCATAGATTATTTATACTATGTTGCAGAGTGTTCACAGTACTTAGGAAATTCCAACATAACTTTTTTATTTTGTTTTAAAAGGTCAATTATTTCCTTAAGTATTGGCAGACAGGAATGAGAACTAACCCTGGAGCAACAAATTCAGCAAGGAAAATGGGTCAAAGAACAGATGTTTGGAGGATGACAGAGATCAGTGGTACAGGTAACCAGGTCAGCAGGCAGGAATCCTGATTAGAGTTAACTCCATTTCCCTTTCATAATCAAAATACTTGAAAACCTAATTTACAACACCAGCCAATTGTAATAAAGATGACTTAAAAAGCTGCAGAAGCTTTCAGTTGTGAAAGCAGTAAGATTTCATTATACTAAGCCAGCTGAAAACCACCTTTATAGGAAAAGATTGCTAAATTCCCTATACGCACATATTAAAGTGACAATTGGCAATTTAAATAATTAAACATACTGATAAAGTAAGCACAACTTAACCTCATCTATTTTGGGTTGATTATTCATTGGCTGTTAAAAGATGTCTTCCCAAAGAGAGACAAGATAAACGTGTCCTACATTTACCATGAGAGAAGTTAAAGTAGTAACCCTTCTCACAGTATGACTGTGCCACAGCTGCTCTGAGCTGAAAAGCACAGGAGTATGCTGCAAAGATATTTATGCTGGTATCACATGAGGCAGCATAAATAGAAACAGTAGAGCTGAAGGAGCTCAGGGGTACTACAGCATGGATGTAGCTGTTTGCTGCTGGATTTTGGCTGGCACTTTTCCAGCAGCCTGCATCACACTGGGTGGATGTACTTCTTTGGACAGGGAATCTGGTAGACATATCCATATAAAGGGCCTTACAGGAACCATTATTTGGGCTGTATTTTGGGAAATAACAAACTTAAATGTCTACAAAATACCAGCTTGAATAGTAGTAGACAAGAAAAAAGCTGAAGGAACACTTTATTAGGAATTACTGAATTTAAGAAGTCAAGCTGAGGTATATGCAGTGATTACTGACCAACTATGGTGACTATCTGGCTTTAATTCCACATTTTTAAAAGTGAATTCACACATGCTTCCAATTGTAAGGAAGGTTTTGTTTCCTCCCCTTTTCCTCCCAGATAGCTTGCACTTGCTAGTGTAATCACAGACCATATGAAGAGAAGAACCTAACCTCAGGCAGAACCACTACACTGATGTTGTCTCTTGCAGATGTTTGTGTAACCTGTTCTTAAAGGCCCGCAAATACGGAGACTCCACTGCTTTATCATCTCCACTGTAATTATTTGTCCTTCAGTGTCTAACTCTGCAGCCTCTGATTAAATTTGAGGTAATAACTTCTTGCCCTGTAAAACTAACAAAGTGCACAAGACCCTTCCTCATTATGGTTTTCTTTTAAAATAGTGGAATACTTAGCTCCTCAGTTCATTTTTTTTTAGTTCAACAACATAAATTCCTTCACAATCTTCCCTTGTAGATAACATTTTAGGAACCTACTATTCTCATCTGGACTCTTTCTATCAAACCACATATTTAAGTGCAATACTGAAAACTTGACACAAACTAAGGATGTAGTAAGTTAAAACAACACCATGAAGATGAAAAGCTCAAAAAAGTCAAGAACACTCTCCTCAAGTTGCTGCTTCACACTGCTTAAAAACTGCAGGTGGAAACATAGTTGGACATAGTAGGAATTTATTTCTTTAAAAATAGAAGAAATTTAAGACAAAATAGAATTTCTTTGGGGTGGTTAGAAGGAGTGAATTTCACTGGTGCTCTTCTGACATATATGAATGGTTTCAGTTTATTCTTTAAAAAGTTTTGAGACTTTTTTCTAACTTTTTTTTTTTTCCCTGAGGAAGAAAGCTTTGAGACAGAAGCAACGACAGAGATATTATTTTGGACTGGATAACTCTGAGCTATTTTTATTAATACCTATTTAGCTAATCTACTATTAAATAAGGTTTGAATGCATAAAATCACTTGGAAACAAGCACACCATACCTTATCAATCCTTTCTATCATAATTCTCTAGCTGTGAAAGGAAAACCAAGCCTTACTGCTCTTGATGCTTTGCAGGAGAAGAAAGAAGCAGACACCGATCTCAAGTTTTAAGAAGCACCACCCATACTAGAAAATGTTAGAAAAAAAAATTCAAATTTGCCTTTGAATTTTTTTCTTTTTCAAGATCTAGTGCATTTGCTAGATAATACATACTTCAAACCCTCTCTGGCTTGACTCCTGTTAAATCAGCTGTAAGCAAGGCATTCCCAAACTCTGCTATGCAAGCTGTTTCAAAGCAGCACCTTGTACACCAAACCTTACCTCCTTGCACTGCTCCCAGTAGAAACATGGAACAGCTGTTTAGGCAGCAAATGCTGCCTGCACACGCAAACACCATTTTTACTGTGCACAAAGGTTAACAACCCAGAAGTTTCTCCTGCTCCTTTACTGTAACATTTCTTACCCAGTTATGGTGATGCCCAAACAAAATAAGAATCCTTGCTGTAAATTGAGATTCTATGTTATCTTCAGAAAATTACAGGATAAGTTGTACATCTTATTGAATACTGAAATCTTACTGAATGGATATATCTGAAGTAGTTTCCAGTTTCGCCATTTCTAGTACTGATGCAGTAACAGTCTGAGACCCAAAGAAGTTCCCATTTTATTTTAAAGTTTTAAACATTCATTTTGTATAACATTCATTTTTGTTTCCTCATAATATCTACTTGCTGCAATTCTTTGTAATGCAATGATAAAAGCAGCAGAAACTCTAATAATTAGTTTCTGTCAGGAAAGCTGACCTAGTGTTAGAAGCAGTTGGAAATTTTTAGAGAAGTAAAAACTTGTGTGAAGAACGCTTACTTTAATCATATAGTTGGAGGTTACTGGAAGTAAAAAGGATTATACTCAAACCTTTCTCCACACATAAAAATCTTGGAAATGCCTTTTTTCATACAAGAAAATGGCAGCTCTTAGAACAATCACATTTCTCTCATTTCTCTTTCCTACTCCCTAAAACAAAACAGCAAGTTGCTGAGGACCTCTCATCTAATGGAAGAAACAAGTGAGCTTTGTTTTTTTCTTTCCAGTACTGGATGTGTGCAAGTAAGATAGCCAAATATATTATGCAAAGGATTCTTAATAAAGAATGTTTTTTACACCCAAGTCAAGGAATAAAGCAGTCAGTGGGTGGAAAAAGCACTCTGAAGATAGTGTTAAGTTTTGTGATGGATGTATGTAGAATCATTCCACATGTCTGTATTATCTGTATCAAGATAATCAGGTTTTCCAAAGCAATCTCAAAAGCCCTTTCCCATGAACACTGTATACTACCAACACATGTGCAATATTTTTGCTGTTAGTATCAGTAAAATGTAGCATCTTTTCTAATAAAATCACTCCAGTCATATGAATACTTCAAGAAATATAATAAACAATACTGAACACAATAAACCTTAAAAACCTTAATTTCATTTGATTAGCAGGTTAGTAACTTCTTGCTTACATACACTATTTTGCAAATAATGTATTGTTCTAAAATTAGCATAGTGCAAAAGACTTATTTTTAAGTATATGTATCAGAATGGTACAGGGGCATTAAAACGTTAAAAGTTCGTTCTAAAAATATTTTTTTGTGATTATAGCAACAATGAAAAAAAACTTAAGAAGTACACAAATTTCCCAGAAGGCTGTAATATTTCACTCTAGTCAGTGGCTTTGTTTCCCATTATTTAAGATAATTCCTGAAATATAATAAATAAAGAACATCTAATCACAAAATGTACATGAACAGATTTAAACATTATTCTCATTAACCCCTACTGAGCCTATAAAATAGGGTCAGCTGAAAGGGCTTTCAAATGGTCCTCAGCAGACACTACATCATGTTCTGGTGATCTATTGCTTGAAAAGGAAAAGTCTTTTACAGCCTAGCCCCTAAGGGTTTTAAGATCATAACACTTAAAAACCGTAAGTACAAGCTTGCTTTGATATCTGGTACAATACTATAAAATATGAATTAACAAGGACATTAATTATTTTACGTAATATAATTTTTAAGCATGCTATAATCCTGGAAAAGGCACTGGAATAGTATCATACACATTAGTTGTTTTAAAATTTGTAAAGGTATTTCTGCTTAATTAATGGAAACCACCTGTCTAAACACCATTAGCGCATATGCATTTTTAAGGCTTGAAACAGAAATGTAATCTTTAACCAAGTCACACAAACATTCACTTGCAGTGAAAGGAGGTTGCTACAAAACCTGCAGTGTATTGTTTTTCTGTTACTGGGTTACAGTAGCTGAAGTCTGTAAGAACCAGAATGCCCCATCCAGCTGATCAGTTACAGCTGTTAATTGTGGAGGGAGAGACTGGCTGACATCTGCTTCTTGCATAGTTAGTTAATGGTTCACTTCCAGGTCCTAAAAGGATTGTAGCTTCTCTCAAAAGACAAATGTCGGCCCCCATATACGTCTGCCTTCTACACTGCCTGTCTTGTTCTGGTTTGTCATCCTCTACACAATGCAAATCTGAGTGAACTCACATCTGCCACTGATCGACCCAATTCGTGAGCAATCTTTTCCCATCGACCGGGGGTCCCCCCTGGGAACTTAACCATACTTCTTGTCAGCTGGCTCAGGTCCTCCTCTGTCCATTCAGGTGCCTGTAAAACATTTGTAAAACATTCATTACACTGGAGTATTGGACATTTATTTGCAACGTAATATACTGAAAAAAATTTTTTAAACAAATTAATCTAATAATGTAAAACAAACAAACAAAAAAACCTTGGTATCTTCTCTCTGTGTTGCTGCTGAAAATGGATAAAAACAACAGACCAACAGTAAGATACTAAAAATCCTGGACACTAAAAAATTGCATTTTGTGTATTACGTAGACTAACACATTTAATTTCTATTAACTTTAATAGAACATACATAGCACAACATTATAAAATGCAGTATAGATAATAATCAACAATTCTTTTATTAGATTATGGGGTTATGCAAAAATTAGATGGGCCAAAGTCCAACAAGAACTTCATCTGACTACTGCTGTAAAAGACAACAAAAAAAAGTTTCTGCAAATCCATGAGCAACAAAAGGAGGGCTAAGGAGAATCTCCCTCCTTTACTAGATGCAGGCAGAAACACAATGACACAGGATCAGGAAAAGGCTGAGGTACTTCATACCTCCCCTTTGCCTCAGTCTTTAATGGGAAGATCCGTTGGTCTCCATGTACCCAGTCCCTGACCTGGAAGACAGAGCACAATGAAGCCCCCATTATCCAAGGAAAAATGGTCAGTGACCTGATACACACAAGTCCATGGGGCCAGACGGGATCCACCCAAGGAAAGTGAGGGAGCTGGCAGAAGTGCTCACTCAGCTCCTTTCAAACATTTACCAGCACACCCAGCTGACTGGGGAGGTCCCAGTTCACAGGAGGTTTCCAGATGCAATACCCATCTGCAAGAAGGGCTAGAAGGACTATTCAGGGAACTACAGGCCTATCAAGTCTGATCTTGGTGCCAGGGAAGGTCATGGAGCAGATCCTCGAGTGGCATCACATGGCACGTGCAGGACAACCAGGGGATGAGGCCCAGTCAGCAGAGGTTTGTGAAAGGTAGGTCCTGCTTGACTGACCTGATCTTCTGAGACAGGGTGACCTTAGTGGATGAGTGAAAGGCTGTGGATGTGCCTACCTGGACTTCAGGAAACCCTCTGACATCAATTCCCACAGCATCTCCAGCTCAAGGCTTGGCAGTATAAAACTGTCAGGAAGCCAGGCCCAGAGGGTGTTGGTGAATGGAGTTACATCCAGCTGGTGCCTGGTCACCAGTGCTGTTCCCCAGGGCTCAGTGCTGGGACCAGTTCTGTTTAATATCTTCATCAGTGATCCAGATGGGGGGATCAAGGGCACCCTCAGTCAGTTTGCAGACACACTGAGCTGGGTGGGAGTGTTCATGTGCTGGAGGGCAGGAAGGCTCTGCACGGGGATCTGGACAGGCTGGATTGATGGGGAGAGGCCAGAGCTCTGAGGTTCAACAAGGCCAAGTGCCTGTGCCTGCCCTTGGGTCACAACAACCCCTGCAGTGCTACAGGCTGGGGACAGAGTGGATGGAAAGATGCAAGCTGGAAAAGGACCTGGGGGTGCTGGTCAACAGCAGCTGAACATGAGCCAGCGAGTGCCCAGGTGGCCAAGAGGCCAATGGCATCCTGGCCTGGATCAGCAACAGTGTGGCCAGCAGGACCAGGGCAGTGATCGTTCCCCTGTACTTGGCACTGGTGAGGCCACACCTCAAATCCTGGGTCCAGTTCTGGGCCCCTCAATTCAGGAAGAACACTGAGGTGCTGGAAAGAGTCCAAAGAAGGGCAATGGAGCTGGTGAAAGGTCTGGAGCACAAGTCTGATGAGTGGCTGAAGAAGCTGGATGTGTTTAGCCTGGAGAAAAGGAGGCTCACAGGAGACCTTATTGCTCTCTACAACTACCTATGGTAGGAGGTTGTGGTGAGGTGGGGATTGGCCTCTTTTCCCAGGTAAAAAGATAGTAATGAAGTAGTAGTAAGATCTAGGACAAGAGGAAAGGGCCTCAAGTTGTTAACAGGCTGCCCAGGGAAGTGGTGGAATCACCATCCCTGGAGGTATTTAAAAGATGTGGATGTGACACTTAGTGGTGGGCTTCGTTGTGCTGGATTAATGGTAAGAGTCAATGATCTTAAAATCCTTTTCCAACCTAAATGATTCCATGATTAAATCACAGCTTAAGACACAAAGTTTCAAACATTTACTTAATTGCCTCTGTAATATTTTCCCAGCAAATACAGAGAAAATATCTCCATTTTGACATATCAAAAAAGCTTCTTAATGAAACAGACCAGTCATCTTAGCTTTTTGTCACTGTTACCATCCTGTGTTTTAGCACTCTGGCATGATCCAGGAATGAAATCTGTTGACTCTAATATTCCATCAAGACAGTTAAACAACACCCCTCCCCCCCCCTCCCTAAAATGCAGTTATACCACAAAACCAGTCCGGATGCTTCTACTACCCAATAACCAAAAGATATAAAAATGTTTTACTCTAACTACATGCCAAGCTGTTAACAATGACTGTCTTCATAACGGCTGAATAAAAGTGAACAAAGCAAGGAACACACAATTAGAGCAGTTTAAGGCATGGAATCACAGTTGCCTCAGAAGGCAAAATGCAGTGACCGTCTCTGACATTTGCAGCACCTTTGGCAACGACCGCAGAGCCAAATCTTTGTTACCATCAGTAGTTTGCCATTTTATTTATTTTTAAGGAATTCTTTATGACATACCTCTTCTAATCACCATTTCTGATAATGAACAGGCACATATCAAGCGGTTTGCATTACAGAGCCATCAGCACAGAACAACAGTCAGAGGTGAGTGACCCCAGGGACGATCTCCACAACTACAGCAAAGCTTCTCCCTGACACTAATCCTGCCTGTCATTCTCCCACTGTGCTCTAACCACACTGACATCCGCCCGCTGCACTGCAAGCTTAACGGGGCCCTTCCTGACTTTTTACTGTCTCCCCCAATCAATGGTTCAAGCGTGCTCTTTTCACCATGTCCAAATGGCAGCTTCACTCATAATCAAAGTGCATTGCTCCTGTTAAAGGGCTTCCCAAAAGGCTTCACCATTTGCATTCATTTGCAAAGCAAACTACTTTTATTCACTTTGTTCTGCTATCAAGAGTGTTCCCTGAAGCAGATAAATTGGCATAAATACAACCTGCCACTTAAAAGACAGTAAATAATAGCCAATAGTAGCAAGGATTTTATCAATCGTCCTGGTCTGGATCCATGTAGTCCTTTATTCAATGCTGAAAGCCTCAAACATTCATTGTTTTTAATACAAGAATAAAATGAATTATCTCTGATGATTCAAACACAAGACACTTAAGTAATGTGCGTATGTGAGAGATCTCACACATACATTGCATGCATTATAGAATTACACCCTGGCCTACAGAAGAAATGACAAATACATAGAAAAATCTCCACATTGCACAATAACCTTATTACTTTTACTGGTTTAAACAAGTTAATATACTCCATACCTTTATTATATTATACACCATATAGCTATTTTATATGAAGATATTTCTCT
Organism: Corvus brachyrhynchos; assembly: GCF_000691975.1. Taxonomy (NCBI): domain Eukaryota; kingdom Metazoa; phylum Chordata; class Aves; order Passeriformes; family Corvidae; genus Corvus; species Corvus brachyrhynchos. Next base: position 1,249,088 of record NW_008239547.1, read on the forward strand.
GGGATTTTCATAAAGAAAGATTTCCAGTGCTTAATGTTCTACATATAAAAATTTTTATCACTGTAATTTAAATAATGAATTCTTCTAAAGAGTTCTAGTTAAAAGCCTTTTGTTTAAAAATCAATCAAATTTTGCACTTCAAAATTAGCCTTAATATGTAGTTTACTGTAATTTTCTATTTAATTCATACTAAAACTTGGGGGTGGAGGGAGTTTATTTGTTTGTGGGGTTTTTTAAAATACAATCAACAGCTACATTCACAGCTTTTCTCTCTTACCATATCCAAAGCATATCTAAGCAATTACACACGGAAATCAAGATGATCTATCCAGTGATATACAGATGTCGGAAGCTTTCTGCTAAGTTTTATTTTCAGACTTTTTTGGTAAACTTTGTGCTCACAGTTTTACAAACCATTTGTAAATATTACAGAACTCTTAAAGCTATCTTCCTAAATAATGGACAAAACTACAATCATTCTGTAGATCTGTACTTAATTACACAGCTAATTCAGGGCACAAGAATTCCTTAGCTACATTAAAATATCAACTTCTTAATCTTATTTCAAGCTGACAATAATTTTAGAATGTGACGATCTAAAACACTTACACATTTGGAAAATCTCTGGAAAAGCTTTTAGAAAATCCACTCGCAGCAGCAAAAGCTGTAAAAGAGCTTTTGTGAATTTGCAATTCCTCAGCAACAGTTAATTGTGTCTTTAGATGCAACAGCGCCTACTGTGATCCAAGTGCTACAAGCAGCTACGAGGGTGGTCATGGTGTGAATGTATTCTCCCTGTTCTAATCTGTAGCCAACTGTAACTGCGAGAGTCAAATGAATGCATAAACATACTGCTTTGTCACCTAAAACCATGTGTGTCCAATATTACTGAAACACTGGGCCAAAATTCATCTCTACAGTAAAGCAATGGAAGACACCACATGGTGAGGGGACAGCTGTTGTTACTACACAAGCATTCAGATTTTGCATCCAAAAAGCCCCATTCTGGGATTAACTCCCCATACTGAATACAAAATTAAAAGTGCAGAGTTATGGTACAAAGTCTTTAAAATGAAAATAAGCTACAAGTGTAGATATAAAAAAAAAAACAAACCAGCATTCTCATCCATAATAATCCTTTAGCATGATTTATCGTACATGGCTGGCAATATTGAAGGATTAGTTCACCCAAACCGCCATGCACCTTCTATAGAAAAGAAATATGAATGTGGTTTATTGTTCAGCATCACTCTTATATGTGCACCTGCCCTCGGCAATTCCATCCCACCTCTTTCAGCATGACAGTTTTACACTATTAGGATTTTTTTAAATATGAGCAACACTATTTTCAATTACAGAAAAAGCAAGTTTTCAGACAACAAAGCATTTCTTGTCAAGATAAGTATGACTCATTTTAATCCTGTTAATAAGTATAACACTATATATGCTTTTATTGATAAAATGGGAAAGTGGCTGGTACTTGAGAGTTTTTAAGGAAACTTTTAGTCATGTACAGTGCCTTGACATTGAAATAATTTGATTTTTTTAAATTAAATTTTAGCTTTAGATCATTTCTTCCTGTCACCAATATCTTGCAAATAAAGCATGAGGCAGCATCTATTTAAAAATACCTGTGCAAATATTTTTAGACCAAGGGTCCTAATAAAATCATAGACAATTTTGCAAATCAGGAAACATTTAACCTACAAGATGCTGGTGTTTCGGTCCAGTAACTAAGGAACAGAATGTGAAAGTTTTCCTGATTTAATTTTTTGCTCATAATGTCTTATTTTTATTACAATATTATTCCATATTGTTACGATTTCCTGCTTTACCTACAAGAAGTCTGAAGTCAGTCTTGTTTTATCTAGTCTAATACACATTTGTCATTGTGATCCAGCTGTTGCTGAACATGACGGATATTGCTCCAGTTCTAAAGATCTGTTGTGAAGCTCTCAAGATCAGCTAAAGGGTATTAATGATCTGAACACATATTCAAAGCCATGTGTTTATATAGAACCCTTTGGTCATTCAAAGCTCTTACTCAAATCCAACTTTCTCTAGTATTGTTTTTATTAAGTGAGCTGACAAAAAAAAAGACAGCTATGCTGTTTCAGAGCAACGGTGAAAGCAGGTCAGTAAGCTCATCATTTGTGCTCAGGGAGTGCAGCAGCAGAAAACTTTGTGATAACAAGAAATTATGTTTATCATTCATTCTTTTCAGTCCCACCCTGCTCTGAAAAAACAGGGACCAAATGCACATACAAGAGTTAGATGAACGCAAGCATATAGGTTACCTCTGCTTCCCCATATATTCTCCCGACTCCAATTATTTTCATCTCAAGCAATTTCTCTAGCCTGACATATTTTATCTATTTAGATTTATTTACCTCAATGAATCTGTTTTTCAGTTTTTTCCAGTTTTCTGTGAAACTATGTAAACTTTTTGGATTTGCAACATCACATTCATGAGGAGCTGCACATACCTACTACTCATTATACAAGAATTCAGCTTATTTTGTGTTTTGAACCTGGCTCCCACTAGCTTTGACGACACCTGGCTCTTGGCTTTCAGAGAGTCACCTCCAAATAGTCTCCATCTACTGAATTCCACATCACTTACAAATTTGTTCAAAATACCCCTCAAAGGTATTCCTCTGTAAGTTGTCTCTTCCTGGCTAAAGAGTTCTGCTCTACTCAGCTGTAAAGCCATGTTACACATAGTACTTCCCATGATGCCTTTTTCTGAACCACCTGCAATTCCATTGTAACCAACATCTTTGAAATGAGGTACCAAACTGCACAGAGCAGGATTAATCATGTGGAATAAGGATTCTCCTCTTTTTCTCTCTATTCTTTCCTTAACAATTTCTAACATTTGCATTGGTTTTTAGAATGATCCTGAGCTGATGTTTTCAATGAAGCTGATGTTTTCACTGATAACTCCTCAAGGAGTTCTCCCATACGTCAAGGATCAAGGTCAGCTCAGAGCTCATTATCTTGTTCATGAAGTTCGGACAGTCATCCACTGTATCAACCTTTGCATCACTTTGTATTTACATACTGGGAAATTTTTCTGCTATTTTATTGCCCAAGCAGTCAAACTCCTAAGATCACTCTGCAGTTCTTCAGTGCCTGCTCTCATGTTCACTGTTCCACACAATACTATGATTGATAAACATTTTCACCTCAAGAATTATCTTTTTACCATATTATCATCTTCACTATATGAATACATTGAACAGCATGATTCCTAGCAGAAATTCAGCCAAACTGCACTGCTAACCTTGGTCTATTGAAAGATTTATTTCTACCCTCCATTTCCATTTGTCTGGGAAATAGCCTTCCTCTTATCCCATGACTGTTTTCTTTCCTTAAAAACCTACAAGCCTTGTTAAACCCTTCTGGAAAATCAAGCTGACTTTATCAATCAGATCACCTTCTCCCTGCATATTTGTTAATCTTTCTATGAAGTCCAAAGGGTTTAAGGCAGGACCTTCTATTATGGAAGCAATGTTCAGGACTCCCTGCAGGTCATATTTACCTGATGCTCATGAATTCTTCTCTTTGTATCAGTTTTTTGTTAGTTTTCTTTAAAGTGTTGTTGAAAGTACAGGCCTGCAAAGGTCCCTGAATTCCACTGACGACTTAATAAATATACAGAAAGACACATTTGCCATTTCAGTCCCCAGGCACCCATGAATATAAACAGTTACTTGAATTATTTAATCCTTAAATTTTCTTTGAACTCTGTGTTGCATATCCTCTGGTCCCAGTAACTTAAATAATTTCATCTTCAACAATATATTACAGAGGTTTAAAATAACATTAATTTTAGAATTTTTCAAAGCAACTACATGTAAACATGAAGATGTAAGTAATTGTCTTCTCTTAAAAAGTTGTCAAAATAATAACCTAACCATAACCATTTTTTGTTTATACTATT
>NW_008239547.1:1253052-1274403 GCF_000691975.1 Corvus brachyrhynchos
AGTAGACAACAGCTCTTAGAGAATAGTGAGAACCTAAGAACAGAAACACGAAGTTTCATCTTCCTCATTATCAGGTCTTCTACGACATGCAGCAGCATGCTTTAGGACAGATATTCTTTCCTTCCTCACAGCTACCCTCAACATGGTTTAGGGACTTCCTAAGCATGAAGTTGAATCCATTTCGGTTACAAAGCTGTCCACTCTCCTCATACCATTTTTGCTCTAAATCAACATCATAAGCTGGCTTTCTACACATTCAGTTTCTCACTTCTTACCATACCCTGCTGCCTTTTCATTTCTCTGTCCCATATATTTCTGATGTGCTCTACAGCTTCAGATATAATATAGGAGGGAGAAGGAAAAAAAAAAATTAAAAAATAAAACCCACCAAAAACCCCACTACCTGGAAGCCATGTGATTTCTTTACCTTCTAAACACATAGCTGAGGAGAGTCCATAGGAAAAGATAGTACTCCTTGGAGAGATTTTTCTAAACCTTGCCTGTTTGAGAATGAGGATTTCACAGACATTTCAATTAGTGCTGCCCTGAATAACTCTGTTACCCCTTGCAATTCACTGCACTATAGACAATTTCCAGTACTGAACATATCCTTGCAGATATGAAACCCCTCTAGTGACATTTTGCAATAACAAAAATGTATGTTTCCTGTTCTTGATAAGCATTACTCTAAAGATTTTCCTTTCCATCTTAACATTACTTTGTCTCTCTAAGAAGTCTTGCTGACAGAACCTGTCAAAACCTTTATAAAATCCAAGTGCATTGTAAAGCTCTAATAGATAGTAAGGCATAACTTTTCTTTAAATTCACACTGACTTCTTACTATTATTTTTAAATTGGCACTCCTAGTAGTACCATTCATTTCATAACTTCGAAAAATTACCCAGTATGGAATTCATGCTAATCAGTCTGTACTTCCCAGAATCCTCAAGCAAGCTCAAAAATTGGTATCCTATTTCTATCTTTCATTTCAAGGCTCATTTAAGTAATTGCTAAAATATTAACAGCAGTATTAAATGGATTGGATGTTAGAGTTCTTTTCAGGTCAATGAATGGTGAAGACCACTGTTCCAAGCAATTTGTTATTTATCATCCTCAGATGAACACTTCAACCTAAAACGTTCCCTTCTCACTTGTCTTCAATACATGATGTCAAAACTCTCTAAACTTCCTTGTAGTAAACATGGGTGAAAAAGACTTCTGGCCCTAGCATCTCCTTGAAACTGCTTTATATTTTGATCATCCAGTATTTCATCAAACTCCTTGATAGTGTCCCTTTCTCTACTTCTTGGGGGAAAAAAAAAGTAGTAATTTTTTTTCTTGGGCTTACTTTATTTTGGATTTGCATAAGCCTTTCCCTTTCTGAAGCTCGTCAACACACTCACCCCCCAAAGCAGTTATCTTCACTTTTTAGTCTGAGACAAGAATAACTTAATTCGAGTAAAATGGTTATATTTGTGGTTCCTCTGCTGGCTACCATATTGATTATTCATAATTTTGACAATTTTGTTTTACCTTCAAGCTATATGTTAACCCATCCTAACTGCATGTCAACAGATAATCTGTAAACATTGAAACAAACAAAACCAGAAAACCAATCCCCCCGCCCAAAAAACCAAAACCAAAATTCAACTCTGAGAGTTTAAACATATTACAAACCAAAATGCAAATATGTCCATAAACATATAATGCCAATACAACAGATCCCATATGTTTTTGGGAAAACAAAACCAGTTTCCATCTATTCAGAAACAATAACTAAAATATTTATTTACAAGTACACTTCACAGCTAATGCAGGTCAAAACCTAATTATTATTCAGCTCTCTCATTCCTAAGATGTGCCTAAATATAAATATAAATAAATGTACGTATGTATGCATGTATAGGTATCTTACTTAACCTCACCAGGAAGCCTTAATGAATAAGAGATTCTCTCACCACCATCTTCAGCAGTATTATTTGGTGCTGCCAGGGTATCTCTAGACTTAGAATAAGCCATAACTTAAGACTGAAAAATCCGTGTTCAAAAAGACGGACAAAAATCAGGGGAGGAGGAGAAGAATTAAATATAAATCAGGTTAAGAACCAGCTACATGAAGCAGTAAGACAATTTTTAAAATTTATGACTATATTCAGAAAGTTGCAGATACTCGAAAAACAGTATTAATCAGTCATCTTACAGAAAAGGTGGCAAACAGAGATACTTGAAAATGAAGCACAAGATGTGCTATATACTCACAAGATGAGTGCTATTACTCTACATTCATTCCAACATCTCTGCCTTTCACTTCTAGCCACTGGCCTTTCTCTGTCTTCCTCCCAGACCAAGCAAACCTTTAATAACAAGTATTTTCTCCCATAAAGGTCACTCTCCAAGTATCAGTAGACACCATTTCAAACCCTTCAGTAATTTCTACAGATTTTCTTTATAACTATTTTACCTTTTTTTTTAACCTTTTTTTCATGTAAATCTCTAAATGACAAACAGCCACGCAGAGCTGATTTTCCTTCTCCTTTCCTATTCATTATTTATTCCTATTTCAAGAGTTCAGAACCAAGAGGAGTTTTTAATACTGACTTTAAAAATGCTCCAGTTCTTCACCAATAATCTGTAGAAGGCACAGCAAAGCAGTAATTCTTAGGTTTTGCAGAACAAGAACATCTTGAAAAACAACTTTATATTACTTTAATAAAAGTATTTTCTTGTCAATAGAGCTAAAAGTGCTCAAAAATAGTGACTTGTTAATGCCTAGTCATTGATATGAAGTAATCTGGTTAAAGCTACATCACCTTGGAAAAACAGGGGATGTAAAAAGAATGAAAACACTTCAGTATTTCATTGCAAAAATCTTTAGAAATATGACTGGGAAAGTGAGAATTTTTTATCAGCTGACTGCAGGCAGAATTTTGGTAGCCAAGATAGCCTCTCTAAAAGGAGGTGAGGGGCTGCCCTGTGCTGGACACAGCCGGCTCCAGCAGACCCACTACAGGACACAGCTGAGCTGTCAGCCAAGCTGGTGGCACCTCTGGGAACCTCTGGTGGCACTGTATTTAGGAATGGGCAGAGTGCTGTGCAGCAGTCTGAGGGGAAATGTGAGAAACAGCCCTGCAGGCACCAAGGTCAGAGAAGGAGAGGAAAGAGGTGCTCCTGGCACCACAGCAGAGACTCCCTGGCAGCCTGTGGAACAGACCATGCTGGAGCATAGATCCACACTGCAGCTGGTGGAGGACCCACACTGGAGCAGGAAAGTGTGAGAAGGAAGGAGTGGCAGTGAGGAACTGTTACAGACTGACCAAATGCCTGCTACCCCAACCCTCAGTGCCACTGGGAGCAGGGAAGGGGGAGAGGAATTGGGAGAGGAGTGAAGTTGAGCCTTCAACTTCAAGGGGAGTGGGAGGAAGGTGTTCTAGGTTTTGTCTTTATTTCTCACAATCCAACTTTATTTTACCTGGCAATAAATTAAATTTTTCCCAAGTCAAGTCTATTTTGTCTGTGCCAGCAATGGATTACTTATCTCCATATCTTTACTGAGACCCAAGAGCTTTTTCATCTTATTTTTATAATATTCTCAGTTATGTTGAGAATAAGGAGTGAAAGAGTGGCTGGGTAGAGACCTGGCAGCCAGGCTCAGTACACCCACTGAACAATTATGAAATACCAAAATAAATGGTTTGTGTCTAGGAGAAGTTCTGGGGAACAATTTCTGGTGATATCCCCTTAAAACTACAGGAGATTACCCAGCATCTACAATTGCTGCTGCTGGTTGCAACAGTGCAAATACCAGATTTTAAGTAAAACTCTTCTAGCAATAAAGTAGCCTGCAGATCTACCTCCACAACAAATAAATATTAAAAATGTATCCCTTATTGGTATGACCTAACAAACTGGTTGAATTTCCTACACCAACTAATGATAATTTTAATAAAAAATTATTCCCTAAGTGATTTGGGTGCTTCTGAAAAAAAAATTATTCACTTTTTTTTTTACTACCTTATAAAAAAGGAAAATCTTCCACAGATGTCTACTTCCTAAAAATGTTATTATCACCTCTTTTAAATGGCAGAACATACTGGTTGACTTCACTTAAATGCTGAAGCCCTTTCATGATCACAAAGGTTCAAAGAGATTACAGACAAAAATTACAATTCTATAAAACACAGATAAAATGAGCACGTATTAAAAAGATACACAATCATAAAAGAGGTTGTTAGACCATAGATGTCCTCATTTAAAGTTAGAGAACAATTACTCCCTACACAGTCCTCAAATAGTATCAGAAGCCTAAATTAACTAATGAACTTTCTAACCCCAGTTTTCTTTAACTAGAGGTGTTTGGAAGAACCACTTCTATTTCAGTTTTACTTGATCAAGAAGATACAAGACATAGCTTATATCTGATGATTAAGATGTTTCTCTCAGAATACGTTCTTATAGTCAATTAAAAATGACATCACCCTGGAATTGTTTGAGACTAGGATTAAAGTCAATGAATAAATGCAGTACAGAACTGCAGAGCGGCTGGGATTGGAAGGCACCTCCGGAGGTCATCTGGTCCAACACCTGGCTCAAGCAGGTCCACTAGAGCCAGCTGCAAAGGATCATGACCAGATAGTTTTTGAATATCTGTCTCCAATGAAGGAGACTCCACAACCTCTCTACGCTACCTGTGCCACTGGTCTGTCACTCTCACAATAAAGAGAGCATGTCCTGATGTTCAGAGAGACACTCACATTTGCAATCATTCTTGTATCCTGAGCCACAAACCCTGTTAGAACAGTTAAATTTGGGTGAAGGTGCAAGTCATTTATTGATTAGCAAATTGTTAAGAAAGATAAAATGTTTTTTAAAGTTATACTTCCTAAAATTCTATGCAGTTTGATGGGAAAAATGGTATCTATCAAGCTCGGTGTAGAAATGCATCCAAAATCCTAAAACTCCTTAATGAAGTAACAAAATACACACAGAGACACAGCCTCCTATAATCCACTGTTGCACTTCTCATAAATCTGAGGGGTTTTTGCAAAGGTCATCATTCCTGTGGTATGAGGGATAACATTTCAGGAGCTACAGTTCTCATTCATCTCTCAGTACATACTCACCACACCATTTATTGCCTTCCTTCTCCTGCAAGTGCACCCACATCAAACTTTGACAATCCCAGAACACGTATTTTTTTCTTACATTGTACTCTTCCTCCTTTCTTAAGCAGATCCACCAATCATGCTGACACTGCTGTATGAAGACACTGAGTTATGAGGTTGGGACTGGAACTGAAAGACTGTTCTGGTTCTGGCCAGAACAGGGTTAATTTTTGCAGTAGCCAGAAGGAAGCATGCTTAGGACCCAGAGGTTATTCTATACCACCTCATGTAATCTTCTGGGGATGGGCTCCCTTAGAGAGCAGAGGTTGGGTATGGTCAGGGGGTTTCTGTGGGAGCTGAGCAATCAATCACATGTGATTCGTTCGCCTTTTCCTGTAAACTCTGTCATTACTATTGCTGCTGTTGCTGTTCATTTTCTTATCTCGTTGCTATTTCCAGTAAACTGTTCCTATCTCAGCCCATGATCTTTAACTTTTGTGCCTCCAATTCTCCTCTGCAGCCCATCACAGGGTGAGGGGTAGTGGTCGAGCAGTGCATGGTTTGGAGTGTTTCAGTGAGAACCCTAAATTGGGAAATAGCACTCCAAAACCACAACACTGTTCCGTAATGTCCTCTCCAGCAACAGTCTCATTAAATGATACTAAGAACCCTTCTTGGTAGTAAAGATGCTGTGTCTTCACCACAGCATCTGAGTTCACAGCAATACCTGAACTTGTGTAACAGAAGGAAACACAACTAGATGTTTTAAAGCTCATTCCAGCCCTAAGATACAATTTTTCATGAAACAGGATTGAACATCAGAAAAACAGATACTTTAAAATTCTGGTTCTTTGCAAAGATCTGCATACCTTAAGAACTTTATGAATCTGATAATATAATTGGGATGGCATTAAACAAAGTGCGTGATACTTTCAATTTATACATAAGCTGGAAACTCATCAATCTGTATCACTGGAAGTGGTACAGAACCAGGTTTACTGGTAGAAGGGTGACTAAACTTCCAGTATTATTCAGAGATCAAAACCACAAAAGGTACTACCAAATGGATGAAATAAGGTCCTTCCAGAGACATAGAATCTCACTTGAGAAAACATTAAAAAAAACCTTTTAGGCCAAGTTTTGTTTTGCTTAATCACAGTTTTCTGATTCTGTTCACACCCCTACAGCCAGTAACCTGAACAGAACAGAGAAATGCATCACAGAAGAGGGACATGAGCACTCGGGTTATTATTATTTACTCCAAGTGTATTCTGGACATTAGAAAATGCTTCAATGTGATTTTCAGCATGCTAAAAGGACCTGGAGGGTTCAAGGGGGAAAAGAAAATCTTAATCCATTCTAATAAGGACCTTGTTCCATAGCAAGTTCTCTCTTAACATATTATTATGTTTTAACATAAAAATATGTTAACTAGCTGTTCACAATGCATCAACTCATACACCATTTTCTTTTTAAAAGAAGGCGCTAAAGCCGAAGTGTTAAAGCATCTGTCTTTAACAATACACACCTGAAAAAGGCCACTGCTCTACAATACATATTTCCACACTTCAGGTTCTACCAGGCTTTGGGTCTATACTTAACACAAACCTTTCTTTAACCTATTGTTGTTAACATGACCAAGTACGTGCTTGGATGTTTCAAATATCCATCTACATTACCATAAAGCAATCTGAGTATTCCTCCTATGAAGTAGGTAGTTTTTAAAAACATGAAAAATAACTTGAATGCCAACATATTTTTATGGCTTTTGAAATTAAATTGTTTGATCATATTTACACAATGCCCAGGTAATTCTGTCTTTTTGTCATTACAGCAAACCATCAGGGGGAAAAGGTTACTTTTTGCCACATTCTCAAAATCGAATCTACTTTTGCATCACGCATGCCAGAGGAAAAATGTCACAATTAAATGGTTCATAAGTATAACATTAAAATTACTATTTAAGTCAATGTAATTGAACAGAAATTAAAATGTAGTTTTTAATTGCATATTACAACTTAAATGGTAGCACTTAGCAGAAAGTGTTAACTCATTTATTTTTTAATTGTTAGCTGCTTCAAGGCAATTGTTTTAATGCAGAAAAAAGTGAGAAGCTCTTCAGTAAATTTGATTATAGGACACTCAGGCATGTAGATCAAATAAAATATAGGTTGAATAGGTAATTAGGTTTGGCCTGTGATACATTAACGTGGAGACAAATTCCCAAAGAAAGGGAATGCATGTTTTTCATTTCATTCTCTCTCAAACACCACTCTATTTGGATTCTGAAATGCAATTTAAAAAGTATTTCCATTTGATAGAGAACACAAAATTAAAAATCTTCTACAGCACATAGGTCAATGAATTCTTCAAGAGAAGAATTCTGTAAATTTCATAAACTTCAAAAAATAAGTGCATAGGGTACTAAGTCTCAACAGATTGCATGTGGCAACTTATTTCATAATTAGTTGACACATTAAAAATCTTTAGCCATGCTAAATTTACTGGAGAAGATGAGCCCAAGGGCATGCAGATACATTAAAGCATATGATTAGTCCTTACTAAAAAAGAGTGTTTTTCCTTGCAAGGTTATTTGACTCATGAAAATGTCAAATATTTAACAACATCAGGCTGTATACTCTCTTTTATCAACTTCAGTACAATATGCCATATTATGGGTATTCTGAAAACATTGACATATGGTATTTAAGTACCATTCAATAGACTAAACCATCCTTTGATGGTGTCATAATGAACAAGATACTATTACACAGCTAATCCTGCTGACTGCTCAGCAGTGCTGTCCTCTCCTTCGTCTTCCGTCCTTTGTCCAGCTTTTGTGTCAGGCTTCCTGGCACAATTTATCATAAAATAGAGATCTTACCTCAATAACTTTTGGGTTTGTTTGGTTTTCTGGTTTTTTTACATTGGTCTGTTGGAGGCAACATGTTTCTCCTACCTTCATTCATCTTAAACAGCTTATCCAAAATCAGGGGGCTTTTTGTGTCCCTTGATTTCCTTCAAATATAGTTTTAATTGTCTCTGAAGCATTTCACCACCGCAGATAACATCTAAAATAATGTTCTTTCTTTCACATCAAATGCAACTAAATTCTTTTACTAGCAATACTATCTTGCTCTAATGCCTGGATATTTTGATCTCTTAATTTTTAACTGAAATGCAGGAGGTACTTTGCATCCCCAAAGTGTATAGACATTCTGTGGAATGCAGTACTATGTAAGTATGACTCAGGACTACCAGTATACTAAAATCCAAAGGAAAAATTCAGCACCCTTCTCCAAATGGACAAGATTTCCAAAGATGATAACATTCTGCTATGAAGAATACCAAAATGTAGAGATTTGCTTTCAACATATAAGTTCACTTTGGTAGAGAACAAAAATAGAGATTGGTATCTAGCCGACAACCTAACAGATGCTCTGACATGGCTCAAGGCAAGTGTGAATTTTGGCTATGAAAGAGAAAAAAAAAAAAAAGGAAAGGAAAAAAAAATCTACTGTCCCAGCAGAATATGCCTGAAAGAATCAGAAACAATATCTGCATTTAGGACCCTAAACGGGCTACCTGGAAAATGTCATGAACATGGCCCATACTAAACTCAACTTCAGTTCTGTTTTCCAACAGTCTAAGTTGTCAAGTAGTAATGGGGAGGGGGGAGAGAGAATCTGAGAAGTTATCATGTATTCATAAAACACAGATCTGTGATGACAACCTCAAGCAGAGCACTGCCAAAAAACTCCCATATTTCAAAATTGTTAATTATCAAGAAATAGTATGCATGTAATTGAAAATAAGGACAACAGTAGTAAAACTAGGTAAACATATAAACATTGAACCTGCCTGTCAAATTCCCAAGTATAACCACAATGTTTGGGCTAAGCAAAAATCAAAGGTAGCCTTTTTTCATTCACACAGATTTTCCTTCCCATAATTTGTTGCCATTTGAAAATGCACCATTAACGCCAGTCTCATTCTTCCTGTGCTCAATTTCTCATTACCAGGCAAGTTCTCCAAACAAGGACAATAAAGAAAATGCCCAAAGCAGTGACAGATTGCAGTTACTGGTAAATTTTCAGTCATCAAGACCAGTATAGTTAAAAAACCCCCGAAACACACACATAACACTAGAAGTTACAAACTTAGATCCCCTAGTTACGAACCTAGAACCTCTATTGATATATTTTCTTTCTAGACCTATTCCAATCCAGATTTCCAATGTGAATTACAAATACCACCTAGTAAATAGTAAAAATTGAAGTATTATGTTTTCCATGTTCATGATTGCATGTTTTTTTAAAAAAACAAACCCAGGCACACAGTTTATTTTATGATTAAAAGTAACACCACTAGGAGGATTTTGGATGGTCAGAAGGCTGATGTTCCCTAAAGAGGTCTGTGTAAATATCTGATGCTATACAACACATCAAGTAAATGCATGCTGTAAATGCATGCTTACTTTGTGAAAGTCTGGGGGCTGCAACAAAACACAAGCTTTCCATAGTACTCAATTGCAAATGATGCAAGAACATCCACTCCTTCACAATTTGCATCTCAAGGATAGCCACTGTATTAAAAAAATTCTGTGTTTTGGAGATTATAGAAAGTGCCATCACCAATATGATAAACTTCACTACAATGTACCATTTCTCATACTGTGCCTACTTTAAGAGTACTCTCCTCTTTTGCAGGTTTGGGTAAGTAATGTATTATCCCGTAGCATTTTATAAGAATGGTTATGGACACAACTCCTATTCCTTTAAATGGAATGCAACTGCATGCTCAAGTGTGCTGAACTGAGAGTCTGAAGACTAAAGGTGATCTTTTCAAAACTGCATTCTGCCTGACAAAACCAATATAGAAAATAGCTGATTAACTAGATTGAGATTCTCTGAAAATTCTGAAGTGACAAAATGCTTATGTCAGTAGTACTAAATGGTTCCTAGGCAAGGCAAGACTACATACTTACTATAAACAAAAGCCAAACATGTCTGACATGGTTCAGTTTATTTTTAGTAATTGGAGTTTACCATAGATTACAGTTCCTAGGTAATTTCTATAAATAAACTTGACCAAACATCACTATAGTCCATGGGCCCAGGAAGAAAAAGAAAGGAAAGCAGCAGTACCATGCACTGTGAAAGAAGGTAAGATGCTGAATCTAACCAGATTTTAATTGGTTGGTCTGGAAAATATGATACAGAAACATCACTATGTATTTACACTTATAAATTAAAACTGGATTTATTTGAAGCTAACTTCATTCTCCAACTTAAAGATAGCTAAAATCATACCAAGAAAAGTAAGTAACTATTTTGCAACAGTTTGCACTTTTCAAATTCATGTTAAAAAGCCAAAAAGAGCAGCAGTGAATTGAACTACAGAAGTCAGTGCTATAAACTGCAAATTCTTTCTGATCCCTAAGTTGTGGATACTGTGAAAATCCCATTTCAGGGATATTTAACATCCTTGCCTCTCATTTGTTGCCGGAATTGTGAGGATACAGGGATTGATGAATTGCTCTCTCTCCCTTCTCTTGGATGGGCAGGCAAGTGGAGCAAGGTCACAGTGATTAACCACCTTTCACATCTTCTTCCAGCTCCTACCCCTGGTTTGTGCAACTACTCCCTTCTGCTTCTTTACTCTTCCTTCTGTAGTTGAGATAGGAGTGACTTTGTTTTGGGAAGTGAGTGAGGGAACTCCACCTAGGAAAACTAGGATTTCCACTACCCCCTGACTCCAACTGGGCTAAATCAGAGCAATCCCATCAGATGTTTTGCTACATCTCTCCCAGGCTGAGAGGAAAACAAAACCAGTGCAACAAAAACTATTAATTACAAAAGCACTGCACAATTTCTTGCAAATGTATGTAAAATGGATATGACCTCCAGGACAGAAGAGACACCACTAACGACAAAAGTTAGATCTTCAAGGATTGACTGGGAAAGATCAACTTCCAGTTTCTCCTCACAGGAATGAGGTTTCTCTTGTTTATGTCAACTACCAAGTTTTTCTGTGATAGACAACTACCATGTCTATCTCAGAAATGCAGCAGGACTTGAGATCTGAAATAAATTAACAAGTCCAACCAGAGTTATAAAAGTTAATGTAAAAAGCTATACAGCCCTAATTTGGACCCAGGCAGGTGCCTCAACTGAGATTATAGTACTGCCCAGTACAGAAGCAGAGCTGCATTTTAAAAACCCTGTGTGTTTGTCCCCACAGGTTAATACTTTGCACAATTAACCGGAGCTCTTTGGTAGTTTTCAACTGACAGACCCAAAAACCTGAGGACTACATACTGAAAGTACATGTGTGAAACTAGTAAGATTGAATTATGGCAGCAAGTCACATCAATCACTTCTTCTGGAACACAGATTCAGTTGGAAAACTACTGAAAGCTAAAATTTGACACCACAACATCTATAGCATGGTGTTGAAATCAGTGTATTACTCTTCTTGTCTGTACAAGACAAGAACCCATGCTACTATATTTAATTAGAAGGAAAGTTTAAAAACTCAATCAAAATCAGGAAATATCAGGCATATGTCAACTGTATTGCCTTAATTCAACACATATGCATGGCTGATTTATGTTTTTAAGTAGTGCATAAGTGTTTATATAACGTATTGTTACTATCTTTAGGAAATGTCCTTAGGGAAATATATATTTTGGTTCTTTGTTTCCTTTGCAATCTAGACTGAATTTTGGTTGTGCTGTGAAACATACCGTTTCCAATCCCCTTTTTTTTCTGGCTGTCATATCAAATAATTTCTCTGTATCATTAGGTAAGTTTTAATATTACCTTTAAATGTTTATAGCATGACTTTCCTGCTTGCAGTTCTAGCTGGCCTGAGCATAGTATATTTGAAAGCAGGATATTATTGAACAATATATTCTAAAAACACACCATTACTTTCTAGAAATACAAGAATAAATAAAGAAATTAAGTTTCGTATGCTTTGTTAATCAATCTAACCTAACTAAAGGTCAAAGAGAGAGAGGCAAAAAAGGAAATACATAAATTACACATACTTACATAGCAGTTATTCAGTTAGTGTTTATTCACAGTCTTTACATATTCATGACCTATTTCAGGCAAAACTCTGTAACTCTTGGTTTAATGCTTACTACTTGTGGCATTTGTCTCAGTCATAAAAAACCATTTTCTCTGAATCCGATGCTAGGAGAAATTAATTTTTTCATTATGTATTTACAAATACAATTTGTTCTTTGATGCATATTTGCCATAACATTGAAATCACCAACTTGAGATGCTAGTTAAAGAATATATCACCATCATCCTATAATTTTATTCTTCCTTAAGAAAACCTGAGGACTAAAAAGTCTTGCATGTTTAATACTGCAGATTAAATTAGATTCCTGACCCTAATGATTCGATATTCACAGCTCAAAAGCAGACAAGCCTTATTCTAGATTTAAATATGTGGGTCATCCTCTCCAAGGAAAACATAATAATTAAAAATAATGTTTTTTTAGAATCACATTTATTCTCTCCTTAAAGCTATTCAAGTCCAAAGTAAAGTACTTAGAGGCTTAAATACTCAAGACAGAAGCTTGAAAAGAAGGTTATTGTGTGTGTTTAAGGAAAGATGACTCAAAGAGTACATAAAAGTAAACAAATTTATTGTTTCTAAACAAAATAAAAAGTATACCAAATGGACAGAAATATGCTAAATACACTAATTTCCTATAAATAGACTGCTCTGGTTCAACAGTCACATAAAGAAACAAACAAATTAGCCATAAAACCAACAAAAACATTGGCTGTCAGTTACAACGCTTGAAAAATTGAAAAGGTCTTTCTGGTTTTCTTTTGTTCATTAGGCTGACTGACTCAGTGGCCAGCAAAAAGGAAAAGAAAGATGAATAGAATCACTAGTATGTAATTACATAAACATTTTAGAATAACCAAGGTGCCCAGCTATTTTGTTGGTATATCAAGGCCTGTTCCCTACATCACCAACATAACGTGTAACAAAAGAATGCCTTCTCATCACTCTCCTAAGGTGCCATGGAAGGTCATGGAGCAGATAATCCTGGGAGCCATCACAGTGTGGGACAACCAGGGAATCAGGCCCAGCCAGCAGAGGTTTATGAAAGGCAGGTCCTGCTTGACTGACCTGATCTCCTTTTCTATGATGAGATAACCTGCTTAGTGGATGAAAGAAAGGCTCTGGATGTGTCCACCGGGACTTCAGTGAAGTCCTTAACACCATTTGCCACAGCATCTCATGCAGAAACTGGCTGTTCATGGCTTGGCTGGTTGTGCACTTTGCTAGACAAACACCTGAATGGAAGGCCAAGCCCAGAGAGCGAAGGAGTTACATCCAGCTGGTGCCTGGTCACCAGTGCTGTTCCCCAGGGCTCAGTGCTGGGACCAGTTCTGTTTAATATCTTCATCAGTGATCCAGATGGGGGGATCAAGGGCACCCTCAGTCAGTTTGCAGACACACTGAGCTGGGTGGGAGTGTTCATCTGCTGGAGGGCAGGAAGGCTCTGCACGGGGATCTGGACAGGCTGGATTGATGGGGAGAGGCCAGAGCTCTGAGGTTCAACAAGGCCAAGTGCCTGTGCCTGCCCTTGGGTCACAACAACCCCTGCAGTGCTACAGGCTGGGGACAGAGTGGATGGAAAGATGCAAGCTGGAAAAGGACCTGGGGGTGCTGGTCAACAGCAGCTGAACATGAGCCAGCGAGTGCCCAGGTGGCCAAGAGGCCAATGGCATCCTGGCCTGGATCAGCAACAGTGTGGCCAGCAGGACCAGGGCAGTGATCATTCCCCTGTACTTGGCACTGGTGAGGCCACACCTCAAATCCTGGGTCCAGTTTTGGGCCCCTCACTATATGAAAGGGGGAGGTGAAGAAATTGAGGTGCTAGAGTGATTCCAGAGCAGGGTGTAGTGAGGTGGGGGTCAGTCTCTTTTCCCAGGTAACAAGCAACAGGACAAGAGAAAATGGCCTCATGTTGCACCAGAGGAGTTTTAGATTGGATACTAGGAAAAATTTCTTCACTAAAAGAGTGGTCAAGTTTGGAACAGGCTGTACCGGGAAGCAGTGGAATCACTGTTCTTGAAACTGTTCAAAAGGCACACAGACATGGCACTTAGACGTGGCTTAGCGGTGAACATGGTGGTGCTTAGTTAACAGTTGGACTTGATGATCTAGAGGGGTCTTTTCAAACCTAAATGATTCCATCATTTTAACTGTTATCAATATTTTATCACTAGAATTCTGTTGCACAGAAGAAAAATACATACGTTGTTCCATACCTGTCCACTGACCTCGGACAGGAGCCAAAGAAAATAGGTAGATTTAAACACTTATTTTTAAAAGCACGTGTATAATTTTTCATTCATAGTAATAACTGTAATGTAAATATGCCAACTGTAGGAGTAGCCTATGCAACATAAACTGTAGAGTTTTTTCAATATGCAAACCCCAATATTCTGCTTAGGCTGAGTCTGTGATATTTGCAGTGAGACTAAGCATAAAAATCCACAGGAAAGTCTGAACTCTTAACACTTTCAGTAACACTCTAATGAAGATTTGATTTTTTTTTTTTTTAATGAAGCATCTTTTCAGTAACACTACATTTTTAAGAGTTTGGTAATAGAATACTGAGATTTTCACCTCAGGGTTACTAAATTCAATATAGCCCAGATCAATAGCAACTCAAAGTCATCACCATTTGATGAGAATTTGGAGCTCAGGTTAAAATGTATTATGAACTTAGACTAGCTCCAATGAATAGCTTCGTAACTGACACTAACATGTATGGTTGCTGGCAGTCTCAATACAGAGCCTTAAATTCACTGGGAACACAGAGAGATTTACTTTCTAGACCTACAGTAATCCTTCTGAGTCAGGATTAAGGCCCACTAGCTAGACACTATGAGGAAACTCAGACTGCTAGCTGCTTACTTGTACCTGTCCCAAGAATAGAAGAGCATTAGAATCCAGACACACTTTTCAAATGGCATATTTGCTTCATTGCTTAGAAAGAGAAAATAAATTATTTCAAAACTAAATGACCTCAGGCTGCACACCAGAAGAGAATAACCCTTCCCTTCAAAGACCAATTTATTAAAACATCTGGTTTACACAGCACCTTAACCCTGCTAAGATACAAACTGCTTGCTTAAGAAATTAACATTTTTTAAAAGCCTGGAAACTGTATTCAGGTAATCTGTCATATGACATCTTGTTGGAACCCTGAGGATTAGAACAAGCACCACATTATTTGCTACTGAAGAAAAAGCATACTCAGATTTCAAAGCAGCACAGATGTGGGAAGATCCAAGGCAGAAGAGAGCAGGTGGCAGGCTAGCTGGCAATTACAAAACGTACAAGGTTATAAAATTACTGAGACTTAATTGTCAAATCTATACATTTTAAGCTAACAAAATAGTAATTCAGCATTTGTATGGCATTTTGTCTTTTAATGTTAGAAAGCAGAGATATCTCTTCTGTACATTTAAAGTTATTTTATATTGCTGTTCCACAGCCAACTTTCAAAAGAAACCTTTATGATTAAAAAGCTCACTCAGTTATCAATATCCTATATCTAAAACACAGTGCTTTGATGGCCCAGGCTGAGAAAAATAAAACCACAAGCTGCATTTTAACCAGAGAAGAGTTCAGCACCAGAATGATCAGTCTACAGTCCAATAACTAAGAAAAAATGGTAACTACTTTCAGCATCTACAATAAACCGTGTGAAAACAATACTTATGTATACTTTTATTTCACAGTATTTTTATTAATCCTAATTTAAAGGTAAAAAGTATAGCAAATGCAAGAGATGTATGCTAAGTTTCCCATTCTCTGTGCACAAAAATAGTTTTTACTACTCCTGCTTTAGTAAAATCAAGCCAGGTGCTCCTGCAATATCAAAAACACCCAAATGCCAAGAAGTGCCGTAGGATAACATGAAAAACAAAAATAATGAGAAACATCATTTTCTGTCCATACATCTGGTCCAGCTGGAAGGGATCAGGCACTGTCTTTCTCCACCTTTATCTCCTCTTTACAGAGCAAGCAAATATCAAAAGGTCAAAAGTATTCACCAGTCATTGAGACAGAACTTGGAACTCTATCTTCAGAGATGAATGAGTCAAATAATGATATGAAAAGGAGATTCCAGTGGAGACGATGAAGAATCTGTAAACCAAAAGGAATTATAATCCTGGTCCCACTGAAGACAATGATAAATCTCCCAGTGATTACTTAAGGGCCAAGACTTTCATGCAACAACAATATTTTTCATATAAGCAATAAACTCTCATGAAAACAACATGTGTTACAAATCACATAAAATCAAATCAGAACAAAGAGTATGAGAGAAATCCCACTGAGAGAAATGATTCATCAATAGCATGATTCCAAAACCAGTGAATACATATACTCCTGCACGAATATTTGCAGAAATGACTGAACAAGATCAGATGTAACAAAACATAGGTTCCTTTCCTTTCTTCCAGCTCCACATAATAGGCTGCGCAACAGGGAAGTAAAGGGTTAAATGGCTACTAACTAATGCAATTGTGGCTTAACAACATATTCAAGTCACAAAATAATATATCTCAAAGGAAGTTCATTCCCTCTAAATTTCCCTTAATTACTAACAAGCCTACACAGAACAAGTTTTTCAGTCACCTTTTAGTGACAGATAAAGAAAAAAAAAAACAACACAGAAATTCAAGCTAAGTAAATTAAGATCTCAATAACCTGAAAGAAGATCTTGCGGATCTTCTCCCTTTTCAGAAACAGAGAACAAATATTCAGTGACAAAACAAAAACAATCTTTGAAATAAACTTTTTCTTTGCTTGCTTTGAAGAGTTTTATTGATCAGCATGAGAAGGAGCTTTTAGCCATTCCTCCCAAGTTCATAGTCATATGCAGTTTGCATGAATTGTATAACCAGCACTATATGAATATACAATTTAGTCCTAGGTAAGTATATGATTTTCTATATATATAAAAACCTCTCTAGAGTCCCATTACTTCATTTCCATGCTCTCAAATACATCTGAGTCAGCTCACACTATTTCCAACAGATTGAGTTCAAGAACAGGATAGATGGAAAGGTTTCATAAGTGATCCAGGTAACATGCTCTCGGTATGTGCTTCTCCCCACATGTGTTCCCAAATATGAATTTAAGCACCCTGGCTGCAAAACAAATTGAGTATTTCTTTCTCTCTGAACTTATGAAAGGTAATAAGTCATAATAAAATATTGTAATTTTACCTAAAACAAAACTGGAATGCACTGGAAAAACACTGTATCCTGTTATTTCCCCATAGCCTCCCTTTTTTTTTGTGGTCTAAAACTCCAACTATTTAACCTTCCTGCATAAATATGATTTTCTAAATTTATTTTTACTGTTGACCCAGTCTTTCTCTTAAGTTTTTTGGTTTTTTTTTTGAAAAGCACAATGATCAAAACTATACTAAAAAGGTTCTAAAGGTGGATGGATCACTGCTACACAGAAATACAGAAAAATCACCTCTCAGTTCTGCAATACTGATATTATCTATCTCCCCATAGCTCGCTTCCTTTTATTACTTCATTTAATATTCAGTTCTAAGTAAAGAGTAAAAATATGGCAAGACTAGCTCCTTATGGACATAAGCTCAGTGCATTCTCAAACTTGGGCAGAAAAAAAACTTTACTATGCTATAAGCATGTTTTCATCCATGTAACCTTATGAAAAGAAAGAAGAAACATTCCTCTTTCTCCTTCCCTTCATAGATGATTTTACAATGCCTAAGAAGGAATCTGTTTTGTTCTCTACAGCCTGTTCTTTATCTACTTCAATACATAAATCCTATGGAAGCAGTAATCAAAAAGAAAAAAATCACAAAGAAAAAAAGAACTCAAAGTATTAAGAATAAATCAACCTAAAAACTGAACATAATCTAAACTTTCTATCAAATTAGGCACTTTGCACAGTGCAGCACTTCAAAAACATTAGTTCATGGATTATAGGCACCTCTAAAGTACAAATATCAACAGTGCAGAGCAGTTGATGAACAATATTAAATTATTGTAATCATCTACATTTGGGATACCAATAGCAGGGGAAGCAACTCCAGTTCTTACTCCTGGAAGGACGACAAAGTAACTATTATTTTATTAAACTACTTTGATTCTACCACACAGGTAACTGGTTGGCTGGCACAGTCCGCATCCCTGCCACAGAAGACAAGGAAAAAGAAAAGCTAACAGATTTCTTTATGAGTGAAGAATGACAATCCCAAGAAAAGGTCTGATGGCAAAATGACTTATGAAAGACTAACTTTTTCCTAAAGCAAGCAGAACTGAGAGGTGAACGTTACACACCACTTGGTTTCATGTCCGTGCAAGAGGCAGAAGAGGGATGCTGACCCAGTTCACATCTATGATGCGAAGTGAAGAAAAATATATGTATTTTTAAAATGGAAAATGTGTCAAATGACAGTGAGGAACAATTCACTTGTGGTACAACCATTTTCCCAGTGAGCTTATTACAAATCATATGACACAGACTTTCTCCTATTACATACAAATGGTTCCTACAGGCTACTAGAGCCAGTGACATACACTGTCTATTTCTTTGTGCAGTTTATGAATCTGTTTCCCTCCACTATTGTATTAAATGTCAATGTTGCACCATGATAACATATTAGCTGTCAAGCAAAGGAAGCACAACTCATCACAGTTTGTTCAGGTCAAACACTTTACCCGGACAGTATACCTACAAACTGCCTGATTGTCCCTAAAAGGTTAACCCCTTTTGTAACAGAATATAATTTAAAAAATACACTAATTTATCAAAGCAATGAGTTGCAATACTGAACATCCAGACAGAAGTGTAGAAAACCAAGTTAGTTTTTTTGAGGACATCTGAAAGGATGGACCTACAACTAGTTCTCCTAGCAGTGTCTCTCAAGACACAACTTCTATATATTCTGTGAGGAGGTGTAAATTTATATATGGAATAGGCCCAGTCTTATTCAAGTTCTGCGTTTTCATGGAAATTCAAAGACAGACTCAATTTCTGTCAGAGGGGAAGATGAGTTTGTGGATCCAGATGATTAAGCATGCAGCCAACCCAACTTCACTTCAAACACACCCTTCTCATCTGTCTTCCAAGGAAGGCAGATTTTCAAGACAGCTGATTAATTTACAACTTTTATTCTCAGTTCCAACATGAAAAATAAACATTTTCAAGCTAGTATGAATTAATAAAATTTACCAGAAAACAATTATGCTAACCGCCACTAAGAACCCTCATCTCTGAGTAGAAAGAACCTTAACAATAGGCCTAAACTGAATTGTTAGAACCTTCCCATGCATCAGATAAAATGCACGAAGTATGTAACCAGTTCTATAATCAAAAGATAATACATCTGCATATTAGGAAGTGAAGGTTTCTTCTTTTTCCTTTGCTTTTCTGTTAATAGAGAAGAATCTATTCTTGCAAGCAAAATGTTATTAACTGCAATTAAGAGAAAGAACCAAGCCTCATACAACTTGACAGCATTACATTCTACTAATTTCTAGTGAACAGGAATAGTATCTATATTAGAAACCCTAGAGAGCTTTCATATAGCTTAATCAACGGCATCCTATTATAACAACATTTCTAGTATCATTACACAAATTACACTGAACACTGATACAACTGATACTTTTTCTCTTATGTCTCTGCCAGACAATTAATACTTCTCTACACTTTAATGGTATATGAATATTGTGGTGGTATACACACAATATTCTGTTTTCCTGAGAGGTAAGCAAATGAATCAACATTTAAAATAAACAACAACATGAAAGATTTTGAACCTACCTTCTTTTTCTGGGTTCTGTTCCTGCCTCCCAACCAATCATCCATCTGCTCCTCAATCTCTTCAATTGAAGCTCCATGATCATAAGACGGTACATACACCCTTGACTCCAGAGCTGTGTATACAGGGAATTCTGATTTTGGTTTCTTGACTTTAGGCTTCTTCTCTTCTATACAAAAGTAAAAAGGAAGAAAAAGTAATGTTACTAGTACTGCAGGGATGTGTGATTCAGAAGCTGGTTTAGCTCCTCAGCTCTCATCCCTATCTTAAAATTTCCACTGAGGAAGTAGCTTCAATTTCTTTGTTAAAAAGAGAACCAGAGCTTTGCATAATAATTTTATTTTTATTAAAAGTAAATAGTAATGCACCCACTTAGCACATCTTCCATCTGAACTACGCCTGAAAGGGCCAGAGGAGTTAGGTCTAGTTACTGCTACACCACTTGGCAAAGAAAATTAGTGCAGGTGAAAGCACAGGAGCTGTTAAAAGATTTTGAAAGTCTGGCCAGCTTCAGAGAAATTGGCAAAGGTAGAAAGGTGAATTTTAGACAATTCTGTATTACTGTATGGTCAGCTATGCTAAGTAGAAGCTCCTGAGTCAACAGATGGCTTCTCTATTCCCACATTTCTCCAACCACAAATAGCTCTTTTCTAGCACTTACACATTTAGGAAGATTTAGATGTTGGATCTCATTTCTCACACTGATCACTGTTTTCTACTCTCTCTGCCCTCAAAATGATATTAAATGGGAGCAGCAAACTCATGGGAGAGGAAGGAATGACCACAAAAAACTAAACCCCAGCACGTAAAAATGCATCCACTATATAAGATAATCTCTAAAGTAAGATTTAAAATGGACAATTGACAGAACTTTAGGAAAGACAAGAAGATGAGCAACAGAAAGAAGCTTGAACACTCAGAAAGCATCCAGAAACCTCATGTGTGCCCAGTAGTACTCTTCTGTTTTTTCCTCTTGTTTTCAAAATATGCTGTATTCACAGTAAATAAAAGCTCCTAAAGTGAAAGAGGTGATCTAACATCCACTGCAACCAAGAGGGAAGTTCTACTCTTGACTCCACCTTTCCACTCTCCACTGCATGTCTTTGGGCTCCTCTCTCTTCTATTGTGTTTCTACAATCATCCAATCACTCAGCAAATTACTTCAATTTACTAAGTTAGTAGAAAATTACTCTTAATACCCAAACAAATAGGAAACAATCCAAGTCATTTAAAGGTAGTGGGCAAGGAAAAGAAGAACCATGCTTGTCTGATCAGCTTGTCTGCCTTTGCAACCATGCCCTAATACTTCAGAGGAGAAAAATCTGTTTTTCATGGAAACCTTTAAAAAAATTACTAAAGAGGACAGAGGACTGTTTT
>NW_008239547.1:1274441-1280030 GCF_000691975.1 Corvus brachyrhynchos
GCAGATTTGACAAACTCCTAGGAACTGAATATTTTAAGAAAACAATAAAGGGAGAGAGAACTGTTTCAAGCCCAAATGAACAGAAAATTCATACAAATCTTGAAAGTTAACAGAAAGACTAATGATCTTCTAAACTTTCCACTGTTCAGAGTTTCACTGTACATTGTTCAGAGACTTGTTTTTGTAAAGAATCTTTAACTTTACCTGTCAAATTTTAATAAATGAAATATTAAGTTAAATCTTTATTTGGAATTTTTTAGCATTCTTCTATAGGGATGTGTAGAAAACATAATGAAATGACAGATACTCCTCAAAATTAAATGAAAATCCAAAAGTGTTAATACCAGCATTTGTCTCACTGTGCAGATGTTAGTAAAGACAACACAGGTACAAATTTTTTTTGCCTATTTCAAAAGGTAAATTTTATCAAATCACATATATCAAGTATTATCTCATTTTACTCCAAAACTGCCATATATAACAGCTTCTGGAATCATTTAAGATTTGTACGGATAAGTAACAATGGCTTTACCAGCTCTTTACCACAAACGTGTACTGGCAAAAATATTCTAGGAAGTTAACTTCAATGACAATTTTCACCACTGCATTTCAATCCCCCAAAATAATCAAGCACACTTGTTCACATGGAATTACTCACAGTGGAGACACCCCAAGACAGGTGGCTTTTCCTGTATCTTGCACCCTATCAGCTACTGCTTACTAATTTTCCCTCTCAAAATATGCAAATAGTTAAAGCCTGAATACTTCTAACCAACATTTAAAAATGAAGAGCATAGCCTGATATAGGTCATCCAGGCTCTCGCTGAAGTTTTGGAAGTAATTCTGTAACTATTTCCAGAGGACACTGTGCTCCACTTTAAAATGAGGTATCAAAGAGAGTATCTAGGCTTTCTTCAGGCAGTTAAGTGACAGAGGAAGACCTAACATAGATAAGACACCCTGCTGTTTGCTGACTATCAAAGGAACAAGAAATCCCACCTCGAGAAGATGGCTGTACAACCTCAAACAAGCACTCAACCAGAATTAAAAAAACCTTATCTCTACTGTCTCCCGTGCATATACAAAAAGATGAAGGAGTTCAGCATATCTCTTAATACCTTACTTAATACAATGGCTGTCATATTGAATTTAAAAAAAATAAATAGAATTGAAGTCACAGCACCTTTGACATAGGGCTCCCAATAACCCATCAAGAACAGTTTCATCTCAGAATTTTCAAAGCCACTTTTTAGAACAAGAAAGCACATAAAAGCAGTTTAATGGTAACATCTTTAAGGATTTTAGACAGAGGAAGTTAAGAAGTTATGTTTAGCGGTATGAAGCCTCAACTTAAGGCAGCCAAGCACTGGTGCTCTTTCAGGTGAATATGGAAAAAGCAAAACAGATACTACTTCGCCCAAACAATAGAAGTCCACAGGACATACCCAGGAAGAAAACCTCCCTCTTCTGTGTTATCTTTTCACTATCAGCAATTCAATTGGCAGCCTAAAAGACACTTCCGACCTCACTGGGCACTTTGCCCTGAAGAGAATATGGATCAGGTTTTCCAAATAGTAGATGATGCCTAGACACCTGAATCTTGTATCTGCTAAGGCTTGACAGACAGCCAGGAAGTTGGTGCAACTGCCCACCACCACGACCTAAAGTAAGGATGCGTTTGATCATGCTGACAGTAGTGACAACTGCAGCCGTGATTCAGAGTTTTGAAATACAAGTGTTCCCTTAATATTCAGTGTCATTTTCTAAAGGTGCTGGTTTTAGGCCATCCACTGTAACAGAACAGGCTTTTAAAAGACATTTTTCTCCTCCAGTCTCAAATATTGTTTTAGTATTGTTACACACAAACCTAACTAAAATGCAGGAAAAACATAAAAAATTTTAGATAGAAAAGATTTCCTAGGTTCCTCTCAGTTCTGTGACAGCATGCTCAGTGTCCGCCGGAGACCCAGCCAGACCACTGTGCCCTGTGTGGGCACCAATATCTATATATTCACTATAATCAGAGTTACTGGCACTTGTACAACTAAACACAAGGGAGAGAAAACAATCTTGGTAAAAACAGAGCCTGACTTCAACAGGGTAAATGAAAAGCTTACTCTCATTACTATTTTCTGGGAACATTACGTACTTTAATTGCCAAATTATAGTGCAGTAACGTTTTTAGTTTATTAACTAGAATTTTAAAAATAGGCAACAGCAGCAAGTAAATGGAATCCAAGATCATAAGCACAATGGAAATTGTTTGGTATCTGCCATTCCAATGTAAACTGATCAGTGTTTTACAAGATTCGTAACTTTTAGAGAGTTCTAGTCCTTTTTAGCAGAAGGAATTTTATCATTTGCTCAATTCATACTGCAAAAATACTAATTTTCTATGAGTATTTTCCACCTTTAGAACTAACAAGTTCTTCACCAAAAGAATAAAATCAACTGTGTATTTAACAACAGTTAAAAACAGAGATATGCAGCTATGTTCCCTCTGTATGAACAGCATATAAACACACCTATCACTGGAATGCCCAGACTTTAACAGGTAACAATTAGCTAACTCTCCTAAAGTACAGAATTTTATGTTTCTAAAGGCCTCCAATCCTATTCTTCTACTGGCTATACATTTTACTAGTTTATGGTGCCATGATCTGGGTTTTGAAGTCTGATTAATTACTTGCACATAATCAGATACTTTGATCTTCCTCGTTAGTTCTTCCACCTTGCTACCACATTAATTTTATCATCAGCAGAATTAATAGTATCTGGCTAGTGGTTATTTCCTTTAAGATACATCAGCTGTCAGATAAGGAATCAGCTAGACTTTTTGGATCAAGTGCCATGTAATAAAACAGCGATGCTTTTTCCGTAAAAAGTATCAGAGGTCCTGTATTTTAAAGTTTTCAGAAAAAATTATATTGATTTTACATGTTAGCTGATGTAAACATAAAGAACTCAGAGAATTTTTACACAGAAAAAAGCAACTGCTTCATAGAGGAAGAAATAAAACCAAAACTAAGCACTGAACTTCTGCAAAGAAATTACAACACATCAAGTAGTAGCTACCTCTCTCTGCAAAGGCTTCTAAGCTTTACGCATGAACAAGAATTAACAGAAAATACAGTCATAAAAAGACAGTGATATCTTGAAAAATCAAAGGGACAAACTGCCTCATATCTCATGCATTAGTAAGCAAGAAATACAACCACACAAAAAGGTAGACAGCAAACATCTTTTTGGCAAATTAGTAAGATACTGCACTGAGGTCTCTTTTTTCAACACATTTCACTTACCTATGTAACTATGAAAGACAACCAAAGCATTTACAGCATTCAAATTTGTTGAAAACATGACAAAAGAAAAATTCACTTACACATACAGTAACACAGTCAGACAGAGCACAAAGAACCCAGAATTCCAGAAAAAAAAAATTGTACTAAGGTTTTGACAGTCTATTGAAAAAATGGAGCAAATTATGCTCAATATCAATGCAAATATAGGGCAAACACACACACGCTTTAAAAAAAGTGCACATTTCTATACTCAAAATAAAGTCAATGGGACTATATGACTACATCAAGAATTAGAGACAGATATATACATCTGCTATACTGGGACGTACAAGCTAGTTTATTTTTGAGCAAACTGACTAAACACATGCCCAGGGATGAATGCATCCTCAGCTACAAAAAATTTCTCACAAGATGTAGCTTTTTATGACTTTCATCTTTTTTTCTGAGTATCTACCCTTCCCAAAACTTCCAATTCCCCCAAAATACAAAAGGGTTAGAAACAAGGCTCCAATATTTGAGAGCTAATTTGCCTTCCAACAAACATATAATGAAGCATGCACGCCTCTCTCAAATGAGCCTCATGCACTGTATGTTTGCGGAATATTTTCCATAAAGTCTGAAGCAAGTTTTGTGGGAAGAGGTATCATACAAGCCTAGTTGAAACAACTGGGAAAAATACACAAGCTTGAAAGTTCAAAATCCTTTCAGCAGGCCTGCCAAAACAATCAGTGAAATGGATGATACATAGTTTGCCATAATTAGGCTTCAGAGGTAACAATTAAGTGATCAGAACATTCACACCCACACCAACCAAAAAAGCATGCATTGCATAAATTAATTTTCTCTGAACCTGCCTGTCAGCAAATCATTACTGAGCAGCCATGTCAACACTGCATTTTGGCAGGGATTAATACTAAACAAAATTACCCAATATATTTATCAATTATTTGGAAGTAAAAGGAAAGTCACCTTCAGTATAGTGCTAGATTCCATCAATTTGGCCCAAATGGCTCACAGTGAAGAGGAAAGCACAGGAAGAAGTAGGAACATGGAGTGGCTGGTATCAAATCAAATCAAAAGCATTTTTGAAAATTACACAGTTAAAGGCCTTATGCCATATCTGCACTTAGGAGGGACTTTGGGCAAGGAACCTTTGATATCAGGGCTTGCAGTTATGGTGGACAAGCAATCTGAAACGAGCTATCAGAGCAATGGGAACTAATGTGATTCTGTAATAACCACAGAAGAAACATGATTTTATAATCAAAAGATGACAAACTTTAGAACTCTATACACAAACCCAGGGCACAATACTTCTAGCTACATTGCAAAACTAAATCGAATACAGAAGATCCACAGAAATTAAGGGCTCAAGAAAGGCTTTATATTAAGAAAACCTGAAGATAAATAAAATTTTTTTAGGCACAGACATGCTAATAATGAACAACTGAAAGCTACACCTGGGGAAATCCATACTGAAATTAGGATGTAACTATATAAGAGTAAAATTAATTATCAGAACAAACCATGAAGAACAGAAGGCATCTCAAGGTTTACTGATCAATGTGAGTAATGTATCTTGAGTAACAAGGAAGCGCAAAGCTAAAGTGTACCACTGGTACAAGTCAAACAAGACAAGTCAGGAGAATCAGTATTTTTCACCGATTTTCACCTGTAAGAGTCTGAAATAAACCCATTACACTAAATGACCTAATGATGTCTCCTATCCCTAGGTTTCACGAAACAATATAAAAAGCTACCCAAGCAGCATGCTGTGTTCCAAGCTGTCAGGAAAGGGTGACCAACCAAGCCTAACCAAACCTGATCAAACGTATTAAAGGTTTCACTACAGCTCTGGATATTTGGTGGCAGATACTTGGGTAAGAGTGCTAAAAGATCCTATAGAGAGACATAAATACCACATCATAAAGTCCAACACAGAAAGGCAGCTCATCAAGCAGCCATAGGGCTCATAACTTCATACTTCAGTTAAAGCCTGAATGATGGGGGTAAAGAAAAAGCAGAAAAACCCACATACTATTCAACATGGTTTATAACTAGAAACAAAACAGTTTCTTGCCATAGATTGTTCCACATGCCTTGTACATCATGGCGAGAATTCTGAATTTACAATGCAAATATATTTTGTAACTGGGATGCCAGTGAAGAGCTCACCTGCAATACTTAGCAGGCACCATTTTCTAAAAAAGGCATATTTTAAAAATGAATTTAAGTCTTCATACTGAATGTCAGGGAAAACAAGCTAAGAAGAATGGAAAGGAAGAAC
>NW_008239547.1:1280085-1290762 GCF_000691975.1 Corvus brachyrhynchos
TGAAAGAAGTACTCTATGCCAAAAAGAGCTTGAGAAGTGCTGGAATTTGTCCTGATAACTACTCAAACCTTGATATTTAAATTTGAAAACTGAGTCATCTGTCCTGATTGTATGCCTATGTCATCTTAGTTTAAGAATGCCTATTCAGTGCAGCTAATACCTACTGTACTTTCCATCTCGTGACTACGAAGAACAGGGCTATCCATTGTGAAAGAACCATTCCCTGATGCAGGGATCACACACATGTGACACAACAGAAGGTGAAGTTGGAATGAAGTTTATTAATTAAAGCACTTCCATTTAAAAATAAAATTTTGTGTTCTGACATCTACATGTGGAAAATGCATCAGAAGACGTAATGCAAAACCATTTCTACTTTTGTCCCTAAAATACACAGCTGTCTGTAATTCCATACAAAACCGTATTTCCTAGAAACGTAAGACTGTATTGTAAGTTGTTCTATTTTTGTAGGTAAAGTCGCTATATTTTATTAAGGTAGTAATCACAGTTTTGAATTAATTGAGAAGTGATAAGAAACACTGCAAAAGTGCCAGAAAAATAAATCAAAACTGTATAATATTGACTTACCAAGAAATTATTTTTTCACACTCCTTCCCAAAAATAGAACTTTAATGACATCTCAATACTGTCCTCTCTTTCCTATTTAGCAAATTATATTTTCCTCCTCCAGTACCCTACTCCTGTTTTAGTTCAAGCTGCCTACAAAATACTACACAGCAGGAGAGCACACAGACAAGGGGGCAAACTAGCAATTAGGGCATGAAAAAACAAGCACTGTAAAACAGCTATTGCTAATCAGCATGAGATATGTTTACTCAATTAAATAGATGGAACCTTTATTAAGACCTTGCATCCCAGGGATGGTGTCTAAAATTAAGAAGAATGGGGGCAAACAAAATGCACATTTGGTGATTTACAACCTTTCTACACTAATTGTGAAGTGACAACGCAGAGCAACATAATGAAATAAGCAAATTTAGCAGATGCTTTGCATGCAAGCTTCAGGAAAAAATGATACAATTTTTTTTGCCTACAGTAACATGGATGCATCTCTTCTCTTGTTCCTCTCTTGGGAGTCTTATTTATTAAAAAAAAGGTAACTGACAGCTCATTCTGCTGCCCAGCTACAGCACTGCTATGGCTGACCAAATAATTCCATGCCAAATATCACTCTGCTAATTACAGGTGTTGATTCTCAATCCTCCTTGCTCCCTGCCAGCAAGCCTACAAGGGGAGGGCAGGCGACTGGTGAGGACTGGCCCCTGCTCACACAAGTGACACTGGGTCACCTGGCAGACATGGGAGTCGTGCTGTGGTGCACCCAGCAGTGTGACAGGGGATATGGTGGTGCTTCTGTGGGAGGTCAGGGGTGACCTGGAAGGCCAAACTCGCCAAACTTGTGCCTCTCAGGGGTGGGCACTACTAATGGAAGTAACAAAAAAAAAAAAGTGACTCTCACAACACACCTGGCAGCAGGGAAATACTGAAAAGTTTACACGTGGCCTTTCAATGACACACAGGAATGTGCACACTATGATTTTAATGACTTTATACTTTCATTTGCACTTCAGTTTTCAAAAACTAGTCCTTCTAAAACAGTAGTTCACAGATTTCAATGAGGAATGCATGCCAGCTATTTTGAAAAATAGCAATACATTACTATCTGACAATTTAACAAGTTTTTAATAACCCAAGTCAAGACCCTTTTCAAGGGCCCATTTTGTGGTAGGTATCTCAAACATAATGGCAGGCCTTCCTAACAAGCATTAAATGCACCATTGTGCTAGATTTGGCCTGGGTCCATGATGCTCACTGAGGTGCTGAATGTTATCTATTTTCCTAAAATAGATTCAGTTACAGATAAGTTGGGAATTATTGCTGGAACTGTATCTCTTCACAGATTTTACAAAATTAAGCTATTTTGTAAATATAAATAATGCAGCTGTATTTTAAATACCTAAAGGCTTATGCATATTCCAAGCTAGTAAATGATCACAAAGCACTCAATGCACTTGTCAGAATAAAGGAACTTAAAAGCATGCACTTAAGTACAGTAAATAAAGCAAGCATGCACATACAAACATGGACAAAAAACTGTTAAAACTGTCTTCAGAAGAGGGTAGGTTTAATCATTGTCAAAAGCAAATAACTGAAAGAAGAAAAGGAAAAGTCACCTATAATTATTCTGAATACTTTATTAGAGGAAATATTAATTGCCTTCTCTGGTCTTTTTTAAGAGTATAAACACTTTAAAGCATTTATTTCAACAATAGCATGAATCCATCTCTGAAGTCTGCATCCATGCTTTTGGAAATTCAAATTATTGTCACTTGCTATCACAAAAATCAACTCAATATGCACAAAAGAATTATTAAACACACTATTAAAAAAAATATTTACAAACACCAAGAATACAAAAATGCTCAAAAACCCAAGAGGACACTTCTGAAAATGTATAGTACATTTGAGATCTTCCCCTCCCGTAAGGCAACATTTCTAGCAAGGTATGTTCTTCTTGCTACAACGTAACTGACCACCTGAGTTCTATGTTTCTATAGGAACAAACCAGCAGCCTACTGCAAAATTAGCCACAAAATTAAAATCTTATTTAAATTTAACAGCAGTAGAGAAATATATAAAGCATGTATTTTAGAAGATTATAAAAATGTTTGCTCATATACATCCAGTGTAGAAGGTATATCATATTACATCTTTGTTTATTAAGACAGTGGTAAAAACTCACTCTGAAGTGTTTCAAGTTCAGCCTTAGCCAGGGCATCTTCTTTCGCCTTCATTTTTGTTTCTTTATATTCTACATATAATTGTCTGGCATCCTTTAAGAAAATGTTGCAACGGCATTAGCATCCTTATACAAACAAGTAATTGCAATGGCTCTGATTTAAGTTCTCACTTAACCTCACCAAAAAAAAAAAATTAAGATGTATTCGTTTCCTGGAGTTACAGCAATTTTCAGTCTAAAATACAGAATTTGTGTAATAAAGGTTCAAATGTCATACCGTTGATATTATAGACTGTGATGCTCATTGACAGCCTGAAAAGCAAAATGGTTAGAGAAACCACCTACAGCTTTGCAGAGACCATGTACCACTTTGCTGAAATCAGCAATCTGGAAGTTCAGGAGAGAAAAGTTTTCAATTAGTGTAGTGTGTGCAGGGACAAACAAAGGCAATTGCTAGGCAGCAATCACCTTAATGTGAACCCATTAACGTAACACTAACTGTATTTTCCAAAGTGTTCCCCCCCTTTTTTTTAACCAACTTCTACACTGCTATTAAAGTGTTGAAAATAATATAGTTCTTTTTTTTTCAAGGATTAGATTTTAATTTGAAGTCTATAAAGCAAATGTACACATAAAACTAGAAGTCCTGTCACACATATGCCACACCTTTCCAAAATCTGATGAATGAGTAATTACAGATTTCTGTTGAAAGCTTTCCAATACGAACAACCAGACTGCTGAAAGTAAGAACTATGGAGAATTTTCTTACTCTCACCAGTTTAAGAGATTTCTATACTCATTCAAAAACAAGGACTCTATAATAGAAATGCTGAAATAGAGAAACTGTTATTTATCTTTATCAAGCATGCAGAATGTCTACTGTACTATATAAAAATTAGTTACAGTATTAGATAGACCTAATCTCAGTTCTTTTTACCCAAAAATACTTTTTGGTGTGATTACACTAACAGTTCCACTTTTTACAGATAAAGGTTGATTTAAATTTGAATGTAGAATGTATTGTAAAATGCTAGTAAATATTTTTTATAATTTTAACTATATTTGAACAAAACCTGGTATCATCAACATGAAATAAGACACCTTAAGAAATCTTGAAAAGAAAAATCTGCACTAACAAGTCATTATCACTGCCTCTAATGGTAGAAATCATCCCATTCTTCCTGCAAAGATACAACAGTTGTTCTTCATGTTACACCTGCATCTACCCTTTCAAAGATACTTGAGGGAGGTAGGAAAACACGTGACAGGAATTGTGACCAAGCTCTGAGCAGACCTTTGTAATGGGTTGGAGCCATCTCATAGATACAAGTCACCACACTTGAAGAACAACTCTGACAAAATCCCAAAAAAGATCAGTAAAGTTCTACCTCCTTCCAAAACACCTCTTTTTACTCTCTATTTATGTTTTTTTTTTTTACACTGGGTACAGGAAATGGAAAGTTATAATTTTTGCCAGTTTTATGTAGGAAATCTCTGCACACAAAAGTAATTTTAAAGGGTTTACATAACTTTTTGCTTCTGGAACATAACAGAAGAGAGCATCTTACACGCTAACAGCATTAGGATTGGGGAAAAGGGGATTTTTTTAGTAGAGTTGTGGCTAAAAAAAAAGTGTAGTTAGAGGAGGACTAGCATTAACAGCAGATATGTAGGCCTTGAGGAGACATATTTGAATGACAAAATTAGGATTAGCACTGGTTCACTTTTTGGTTTACCTGAAATAAGAATTCCCTACCACACTGGAAACTTTCCTTATACTCTTGAGGTTTGGCCTACTTGCAAAATTAAGAAACAGATACCACCATAAATGCAATAGTACATTTCTGCTGTGAGTTTGAGACATTTGGGTTGTGTGGCATACACAGGACTCAGACTTAGGGATAGCCAAAAAACGCTTTTGTTTAAGGCTATGATTCCAAAATGCCTACAATTAACTGGCATTTAAATTTAACCCATTTGACACTGAAAGCCAATATATGATGCTAAATTCTGGTGTAAAATCCATTATTGCTTGTGGGATCTCCAGACAGCAGGCACTAGGGGGTAACTGTCAATCTCTCCAGCACGTCAATCACAGAACAATTGGAAATGTGGCTCAGATGAAAATGAGACACAATAGCTGAACAACAAAGAAAACTAGTCAGAAGCACGTAAATGAAATTTGGTAGTATTGTTGCTTTATAGATATAGAATGGATTATCACTACAAATGGAGTAATATGCAGGTAACAAAAGCAACATCAGTCTTTTATCTTATCAGTAAGATTATTATGGCTAGTACCATAATAACAAAAAAAGGGGAGACTGCACATTTTGAAGCACACACAAATGTATACGTATAAAGAAAAGCAAAGGAAAAAACCAACAAAAAGCTCCATTCAAAATGGATTTTGAAGATTTGAAAATCAAATCCTTCCCACAAAAGCATAAGAATGGCTCTACAGGTTGTAAAGAAAAATAAAAAGGCATACCTCAGTAAAGACTTAAATCAGAGACACAAATTTTATGGGTATTAGACCTTACAGGTCAAAATGAAAAAACACTGGAAAACCATTTAACATAGGAAGTTCTTTGAAGAAAACTTCTGCCTCAATGTAAATAAGCCTCTTTAAATTTATTCTTCATTAGCTTTCAATCAGTCTAAACAGGAGTATCTGTTTTCAAGAATATTCAGTTTTGGTAGTTTAAGTATTTCAAAATAGATTTATGTTCAGATTTTTTACTTTTCCGAAGTGATAAATTTAAGCAGCCATTTTGTCTTAATACAAGTATTTTAGTGCCCTAAAGACACTGACAATATAGATACAGTCTCTTTCAAGCTGATGCTCCTTCTCCAAGATTCAGCAGTGATTTTACAGCTCCAAACATCAACATTTTATACTTAATGTACACTTCACCTTCAAGAGATAATAAACATAAGAAAAAGCAATATCTTTGTACGTCTGGGGTGGGAAGATACAGAGAAAAGAGACAAAAATACAAAGTTTGGAATGGTTCTAACTAAAACTCCACCTTACCGAGTCAGAAATATTATGTTCTCATTTGCAGGAGTTTAAGACGTTTTCAAAAAGAACATGAGCACAAATACATTATTTCTTCTCACCATCAAAGCAGTATAACATGTAATTAGTTAAGCATAAAGAAGAGGGCTGATATATGCTGGTTTAGTATGCTATAAATTCAAATATATACTTTCCAAAAAGGAACAGAATGAAAGAAGAATGTATTGGAAATGCAAAATTCTGCAATTAGTATTTCTAAATTATATTTAAACAGCCATATATGGGAAGATCCTGTGATTACCCTCATATTTAATCACAAATAAGAATGACGAATACTGAACACTTCTTGAAAATATAGTTTCTTTCTTTATATCAGTATCGTCTCAATAAATTGAGATTGCCAAGACAAAGCTGAGCCTGAGTTATGCAGAAATACAGAAAATCCTGTTACTGAACTTTCAAGGTTTTTTTTCCTTTGTTTGTTTTGGGGTTTGGGATCTTGGTTGGGGTTTTAGGTGGTTTTTTGTCTGTTGCTTTTAAATCAAGAGATACAGCATTTATTCAAACTGTATTAATTCTAGAAGAAAAAACTTCCATTCTGAGTAAGACTCAGTCATTTTGGCTTCTCCTTGACTTTTGGGGACGGTGACGAGGCTTTGTTGGTTTGTTTGCTTTGTGGTTTTGGGGTTTTCATTGTTTGGGTATTTTCCCCTTCAGTAAGTATTAAATCCTCCTGGCTTTCTGGTCTACCTCAAAAAAAATGGAGATTAGGAGAAAGAAAGCAAACGACTTGAAACAACTTGTTGTATGAGAATCTTCCTTTCAGATTTTATGATAGAAACAGCTTCACATTTTAGTTCTTTGGGCACAGGACTGGTACAAACAAGATTCACAGTTAACTGAAAACTTTCTCAAAGGCATACTTAAAATCAGTAGATTTAAATAATTTTCTTTGGACTAATTTTTATTACATCAAAAAATAAATACTTGTATGGAGCTATTGAACCAATTTTTTATCTTTTTGAGCACAGTATTATTGTATATAATTTATATTAAAAAGAGAGAAAAAAAGAGTTAAATTAAATTTACTCCACCAACCAACCTTCAATTTGCAATTTCTATGCAATAAAAATTCCAGCCATTACACCACAGCAAAAATACTCTTTGGATGGGTTTCTGACCTAGTGATATCAATATATTATAGTAAGAAATAATGTTTAAAAAGAGCTGAACATTATGATTTATACTTCTCTTTGGCATTTTTACCTCATTGCCTGAAGGCAATCTAGTAAATAAATAGGAATTACATTACTTCCTCCTTTATAATCAGAAAATCATGCTTTGCCTGTAGAATAATCCCAGGTGTGGGAAGGTTCTTCAGCTGTGTACAGCCTGTGGGCAGTTGTGGTGTGGTTCCCAAGCCTCCCTGCACCATGTGACCAGCAGCTGGCTGTGCCATTGCAGTCTCTGCTGGGAATTCCATGTGCCCAGTGGTGAGACAAAGGCAGCCAGAAGGGGAAACAGAGGTCAGTGCTGCAAGGCCTCTCTGGGACCTATTTCACACCCCATACCACAGCAGACCAGTAGCATTAGTTGAGAGCCAGTATTGCCTCGTACAAACAAGCTACTCGCACTTGTGTGGTAGGACATGTAGACTTACAGGAAGTGATAGAAAGAAACTGCCACAGCACAGCAGGCAATTAGAAGCAAATTTCTTTACTGTCTTACATTTACTTAAAACTTTTAGTATTTTTTCAGCACATTTTTCCTTCAGAGCCTGTTAGACACAAGTTATTTTTGCTCACTTGCATACACTCAGAGTACTTGTTTTACCATCCGCTCTCCTCTGACCTGCTTCTAAGCTTCTAATTGACCTCAGGGTCAAGAGCTTCATCCTTACTTTGGTTCTCCCAACAGCTGCGAAATAGCAAGAAACAGAGCAAATGGGCAATCACTCGTGCCACACATCCTACAATTGCTTGCTCCCCACAAATTATACCAACATTGGTGCTGTACAGTAAATTGGAACATGTCAAAACCCTGTAAAGCTGAGAAATACAGAGATATTTAACCTTACTGACATGAATAAATCCCTTTAAAAAAAAAATCTTTTTAAAGGCATATGTGATTAAATGCAATCAATTTTGTTTTAATCTCACACAATTTTATATAAAGTCACATGTGAAGACAGAAACAACTCACAAATACATTCGCTGACCTAATCAAATCTTGCTTAGAAGCTAACTTGCCAAAGGAGATGCCCTGCTGGCAAAGCCTCTTGAGTTTAATGACACACTGCCAATCCGTTTAAGGCCAAAGCTGAACCATCTCTAAACAGGTGTTGAATTGTGATCATGGATTAAAAGAAAACCTGAGGAAAAACTGCCAAGAAATTAAACACCTCTGGGTCACTAGTTTGAATCTATTCCAGACTACTAAATCAGCTACAGTAATTACCATCTGGTAGTCTACATAAAAATAAATTACTGGCTTTTTTGTTTTAATTCACTTTGTGCTGCACAAAGGTCTTTACAAACACAAGTTTCAATTGTAATTGAAAGCTTTGTTGGTAATCTCACTAAGTTACACCCAGCGCAACTACGTATTGAGCTCGAACTGCCTTCTCATTACTGGTGAGCCACCAGTCTCCCAACAGCTCACTGTGAGGGTGTGTGCACTACACCTACAAGATTACAGATACAAGAAGGAAACTTTATTTTATTAACAAGAAACCATTTCTGTCCAAAACAAACAGAACTGCTTTCTGCTCTACTACCCTCAGGACAACAGCAGGCTCATAATTCAGTCAGTGTAAAAATAAAGACATTCACTGCTAAACTTCACCACATCAGTGTGGAGGGAAAGTTGACAGGACCACTAAGAAACACACCTATCTTCTGTTTTCTGAAGGAAATATTTTGCAAAGAATAATTAAAACCATTTTTTTAAAAGACCACTTTTCTTAAGTTATATGTCCGGACATCAAAAAAACCCAACAACCCTCTAGTCAGCTGGTTTTGGAATAAACTGCAATTTACTTATGGCAATTCTCCCACAAAACATAAGTACACTTAACACAACTGTCTGTTCTGTACTGAATTTACAGTTTGAACTGAAATTCTTGCACACTACACATAGTTAGTTTATTTCATTCTAAGAAGAAATTTCAGATCTAATAATTTGGATTTTAATTTTAATTGAGTTTTCGGGGGTTCTTTTTTTCCCCCCCCCCCCCCCTTTTTTTAATATGTTGCCTTTTTCCAGGTCATTCTCATGAAAGCATTAACTAAAATGATCTTAGAAACACTTTTCATTCTTTTTCTATTTTTTTCTTAGCCTACATTACAAGAATTAAACTTGGTAATAGCCAATGTAATTTACACTCCACTTAACATTTCTTTCACGGCACTGATATTTGATTTATGATACACATTTTATGTATTTTTCTCCCTTTGCTTCTTCAAACAAACTTAAAAATGCTGTTTTCACCCCTAAATTTAACTAAACTCAATGTGTGGATATAAAAACCTATGTACTTTCTCTCAAAATACAACTGTAAACAGTTTAAAAAACCTGCTCATTTTCTTAGTTTCTCTCATCCTCCTCTCACACATTTTTCTTCCAGTTTCTTGACATAAAATGCAGGCTACAATAAAATGGCATAGGCCATCACAAGGGCATGCAAACAAAGCATTTTTCTTCAGTGAAGGCCCACCTTAATTATTTTAAGTGCCTCCTTCTGAAATCTGACATTTTGAAGGAGGAAGGGAAGTAGGAGAAAGACACTCAATTGGATAAATGAGAGCCAGGCATGAGCAGAAGCTCAGCAACCTGAATCCTCAGACACAGCTGTTGCAAGTAGAATACTCACACTAACTAACAGGGATAGAGATGGATGCTAGTTAAAAAGAACTCAGTACAAGAATGGATAAGAAGTTTCATTTGTAGCTGTTGTTTTGCTGTTATGTTTGATATGTTTTGGGGCTTTTTAATGAAGTCTCCTCTGAGGAAGAACTTGCATCTGTTGCAGGCAGGTGCTTCTGTTTCATTAGTTTGAGGAAACAGTTCAGCTGTTCTACTGGCAGGGCTTTGAAAAACTCAATGGCAGAGCAACATTCAGTTAAAAGTATTGCTAACTCTTCCCCTTTCCTGTCCCAAACACTGTTCATTTAAATAAGGATGCATTTTTAGAAGTTCATCTACAATTGGATAAGTTGCAGCTGAATGACAGATTTTGAAAACAATTTGTTGGCTCTTAAATGACTGGAGAAATCATTTAGATTAAAACAATAAACAGCTAAAATCTGTAGCATGCATCCTGATGTTAACTACTTGCAATACCACAAGTAACACCACTCAGTATCTGTAGGATCCTTTTTCTTATGCCTTAGTGATTTTACTTATATTAAAAGCTTTAAGTACCCTGAAGTCTTAAGCCCGTGTATTACTGAAGAGAAAAGCACTTAGATTTAAAACAGGATCTCTGTACCAGGGTATAATCTGTATTACAAGTACAGATAACTTTTTACTCTGTGTTGTTCATTAAGGCAGATCTTGCCAAAGTGTTAAATATACATCAAAATCAAAAAGAGCCCAGAGGTCTCTCTGTCCAAGTAGCTACAACATACCAGGTATCTTTTCAACTGTCATTTCAGAACACAGCTCCAACATGAGGTCACTGCTGCTCTTATGCTCTTCAGAAGAGGTGATACTTCTTTAAGTATTGTTAACTAATAAATAATAATAAGCTACAATAATTTATTTTAGTTGCCTGGAATCCTGAATAGTTTTAACATTGAAGATTATTTATGCTTTATTGCATTTTAACTCACATAACTAGCGGGTCGTGTCAACAACAAAACAAACCCTGCAGTTAAGCAGTAGTGTCATTTAC